>NC_134837.1:259897354-259981300 GCF_004210375.1 Tachypleus tridentatus | reverse complement strand
ACCAAACATGCTCACCCTTTCAGCTGTGGGGCGTTATAATGTTACAGGCAATCCCACTATTCGTTGGTAAAGAGCTGGCGGTGGGTGGTGATGACTAGCTGTCTTTCCTCTAGTCTTACTGCTGCTAAATTAGGGACGGCTACCGCAGATAGCCCTCAAGTAGCTTTGTGCAGAAATCAAATCAAACCAAACCACACCGATAGGACACAGATAATTATGATTGAAAGCCACATTTCTCTCCTGAGATATAAGTTTAGGACACTGTGACAGTTCTTTGGTAACTCTTGAATGTTTAGTTTTAAACATACTGAATTACATTTCCTGCAGCGAATATGTTGAGAATAATTCTTTTTTTTTCTTTGGTTTAAAAGCTATTATAAAGAGTCGAAAAGCAAATGTCTGATTAAGTTTAAGATGCTCAGTTCTAGTTTCATCAGTGGTGAAGAAGCCTAATGGGCTTGGGATTCCTAGACCTAGTTATCACAAACAGCGGAAGAAAAGAAGGCTAGTGGGCTTGGATTCTTGGACCTAGTTATCACAAACAGCGGAAGAAGCCTAGTGGGCTTGGATTCCTGGACCTAGTTATCACAAACTGCCTGGGAGAGAAAAAGGCTAATTAGGCTAACGATTATCGGACCTCGTTATCACAAACAGCGAAGATAAAATCTTGATAAGATTAAGCTTTTCTTCCTTTCAATAATTTTATCACACCTGTGTACAAGGTTTAAACCAGGGAAGGACGTATGAAACAAATGATAAAGTACCTATAATTCTACTTTCTACTTAACATTCAATTTTAAAGTTACTAATTATTCTACATTCTTAAAGACGACAGATTGTGTTTTCCTTCCTTGGATATACACATAGTAACACGACATAGGGGCCATCTCATCACCTACGACAAGAGTCTGTCGTTGTTTATGTACACATGTATGTTTGGAGCTAAGCACAAATTACACAATACTTGCTCTACCCACCGCGGTATTGAAACCCGGTTTTTTAGCGGTGTGAGTCTAGGAGTCATACGACTGCGCTACTGGGGAGCCGTTGTCTTATGAAAAGCCCACTATAACTACAACAAAATTGTGATGTACTGTATCTGGCTATCAAACAGTGAAAACTTCTAGTTGTTGAAAGTAAAGACACTAATTACTTATTTAACTTAATATACAAGTTTATTTCAAACCAGACACAGTTACGCGTCCTGAGGGTATGTAATAGTTTCTACCAATAATTCCTAACTAGTTGTAAAACATGGAGTATGGACTCCACTCTGAAGAACACATTAGTCAACAAGTTGTTGTTTTTCCTTTTACAGCAAAGCCACACTGGGCTATCTGCTGTGTCCACCGCGAATTGAGTCTTGGATTTCAGCTTTATAAGCTCATATACTTACCGCTGTTCCGGGGAAACTCAATAGAGGGAATACATTTTGTTTTACCTCAACTTAAAATCAATAAAGGAAGTTCCACGTGTTTGAAGCTTTGTCGTTGTTATTCCTTGTCAAAATGGATCACGGGAACGACAGACATCCGTGTTCGAAACTCACTTTATTGAGAGCTATTACATTTCTTATCTTGCTTGTTATTTTCATGCCGTTACATCCAGACACTTGGTCTATAATTTCCACTGGTTAAAGCTTCAGGGTTAACTTTTGGGGTTATTAATGCAGGATTGATTTATGGCTAATGCTAGTTGGAAGTTTGTTAGCTCTTTACAAGTAGCGTAATAAAGGAAACTGGTGCGCTCCGAAATCATTGCGTAAACTGAATTCAATAGTTCGGTGAAGTTCTAAATAACGTCGCAATTTCAAAGCATTAAAACCAATGAAGCAACTTTTCTCTTGCAACGAAGCATTGAGAGTTTATATTTTAAAATAAAATAACAACAAACAAACAAGAACAGGCTTACTGAAAACTTGTTCTACAGTTGTGAATATGACAGTTTATTACATTAAGTTAATTATCCACGTTATTTTAGATCTCAAAATTACAATTAATATAAAGGTGAAAGTAACTGACGTAACATTGAAATATCAGGTCATCCTAGAAGTAATGTCCGAAAATTTAATACAGAAAGTGCATCATCATTTCTGTCTTTAATGACTAAAATATATAGTAGAACATATATAAAATGTTCACAAATAAAATAAAATAAACCAAAAACTCCGTTTTCAGATCATTAATCAAATCAACCCTTATGAAGATGGATATGTCTGAGGAGCACATTAGGCATATAATGCTTTATGACTTTAAAAAAGGCAATAGTGCAGCAGAAACTACATGAAACATTTAAGGTGTTTATGGAGCGGAGTCTCTCAATGAAAGTAAATATCAAAGGTGGTTTCAGAAGTTCAGATCAGGTGACTACAGCTTAAATGATGCGCCACGTTCAGGTTGTCCTGTTAAGTTTAATGATGACTTGCTGCTGGTTGCGCTTGATGAAGATTGTGCTATAACAGTTGAAGAAACTTGCACAGAAGCTTAATTCAACTCATTCAACAGTTCACCATCATCTGCAACAACTTGAAAAAGGTGTAAAACTTTGAAAATGGGTCCCCAAGAGTTGACAGATGTCAACATTAGAGCAAGAGTGGACATTTGCACTTCTATGCACTCTCGTGAACGTAACTCACCCTTTTGGACAGGTTAGTGACTGGAGATGAAAAATGGATATTTTATAAAAAATGTTAAGCGCTGCAGACAATGGCTGAAGTGCAGGTAAACTGACTACAGTGCAGCCCGAAATGAACCTCCACTCTAGGAAAGTCTTGTTAAGAATTTGGTGGGATATTGTTGGTGTGATTCACTTTGAGTTGCTGCCACTAACTGTAAAAATTACATCAGACTTCTATTGTCAATAGTTAGAGCTCTTGAATGTTGCACTGAAAGAAAAGTGGCCTGCTTTGATCAGTAGTATAGGTGTCGTGTTACAGCAGGATAATGCACAGCTCCATATATCAAGAGATCACATCTGTAAAGATTGAAGAACTGGACTGGGAGAAACTTCCACATCCTCCTTATTCTCAGACCTTGTCACATCTGATTATCATCTATTCTGAAGGTTGAAGAACTATATTAACAGAAAAGAGCTTGGAACTCATGAAGATGTCAAAACTACCCTCTCTACATTCTTTTCCTCCAAACCCCAAGAATTTTATAGAAGTGACATTCAGAAACTTGTGAATCATTATCAGGAAGTAATTGATAATAATGGGACATACATTATTGATTAAATAACATTAAAGTGTTTGAAATCCTTTCTCTTTTTCTGAATCTGATATCAAGGATGACCTGATATATCAAATATGGCGGGTTTTGTAAAGTGATGTTTTGTTATTTTTTAAGAATATTCAACTAGCTCTGCTAGAACCAAGTTCCCAATTTATTCATCACCAGGAGAAACCACTATATTTAGTATTCTATTTTAAAATTATTTTTATAAATTAACTATGTTATTTTACTGAATTAACTATTTTAATTTCGTTTTACTAAATTTCATAGTTCATACAAAAGGTTTGTGAAAGTGCCAATCAATCGTGTTAAAATAGGTAGTATAGAACGAAATTTTTACAAACGCATGACGTCACAAAGTTTGAGCTTTAAACATTCAGTTCACATGAATGACGCAAAATTATTTATTTAATACAATATTTTTTTAAACACAAAAATAGTCAAATTTCTACAGCTTTGTAGAGTTCAGAATCGTAATCAATTATTTCAACAATTTCATCCACTGGTGGATCGATAACAAGTCTTCGAATTTACATCACTAAAAGACGTTCGATTCCCGCCAGTAGACACGACAGAATGCGCAATGTGGCTTTTCGATAAGAAAACACATTCAGATTTTTGTCATCACACATGCACTTTACCTTATCCATTTGAATATATCATCATTATTGCTGTTTTATTTTATCTTAATGCGATCAGTAGCGATGTTATGTAAAAATACCAGTCCGTTTTATACGTATGTGAATATACCTGTTTCAATAATATTAAACACCAAACACAACACAAAATTCCCATTTGACTTATCAGAAATATTTGAGTTTAAAATTAGTACTAACTGCTAGTAGACAACAGAACATACCAAAATAATGTAGCCTTTACAATACTCGTTACAGAAAAATAAAACGTACTTGCTTCGGGGATGCATCTATCATTTCTCACCAAACCTGGCATGTATGCCCTCTCCCGCTAGAAGCCTCCATATCTTCTGCATACGTTGAACAGGTACGATAGCTCGTTATAATATAGCGAATATATATTTATTCCTTTCTTTAAGACTTAGAAGTTTATAAGTGGAATAAATGTGACATAAATTTCTCAGTCGTATTTTTTGCTTCTTTAATAGTTTCTACCTAAATTTAAATAGAGAGAGCCATCGCCAAAACGATAATAACTGGTAATAACTACTGAGTTAAATAGGTCGAAAGTTACTTACTTGGGGAATTAATTCAGTTAAGCCTATCTAATGATTTAGGCTTAAGGGTATTTCTAAAATACAGCTAATTTCAAGATAGGGGTTAGAACTTAGCTCATTAACCTTAAGTTAAGTATCATCATTTTGTTATATCTTTTTCATATTTATTATTATTTCAGTTACCTTTTTATATATATTTCATATTCATTTCTATTGGTCTCTAAGCAACAATTCCATAATTTCACGTTATGTAGTCAAAACCTTTCCACCAAAACGTCCCTTAGTAGTACGCATATTAATCATATATTTTTACACGCTAAGATGTTTTATGCGAGAGAAAACGTTAAAAGATAATTTATGCACATAAAAACAAAATTTAGGGTTAGCATATTTAATTACTTACCATTTTCGAAATACTGATGCTTGTTGTTATTAGGCTTAAATGTAAAAAAAACACAAAAAACACAATTTGAGAGAAAAATGTATCCAAGTTTTACAGTTTCAGGTATTATATCCCTCCAGTAGATTAGTTTCTTTCACCACTAGAGGGCAGAGACAATGATATTTAAATTTCTCTCGACACTTCAACTTTTCCCCACACAATGTTTTTTAGTGGTTTTCCGTATTTTCATAAGCTGGAAAAATGAAAGAGGATATTTTTAGCATAATTGTAAGAAAATGATGAAAACAAAAGTATACATATTTAACAAGTATTAGATAACCAGTTTAAAACAGATTTCTACACAGCACTCTACAATGTTACTGAATTAATCTAGAAACAAACACCAAAACAAGAATATGCTTAAGTGTAAAACTATGATTTTAGTTGTTTCGTTGATTAATTATTACAAAAAGCAGCACATACTATTCTGTGTGACTTTCAGAAAAGAGAGATTTTGAAATAATGTAAAACAAAATGTTAGTGGACAGTATCAAGTAAACTGGCTACTTGGATACTGGTACAAACAGTTTCAATCTATTAAGAAGGCCTGGCATGGCCTAATGGTTGGAGCGCTTGACTCGCACTTTGAGAATCAGGGGTTTCGAATTCTTCTTACAGTACATACGCCCTTTCAGGCTTAGGGGTGTTATAAATTGACGATTAATCAAATATTCGTTGGTAAAAGAGTAATCAAGACTTGCCTGTGGGTGTTGATAACTAGATAAATTAGGGACAGCTAACGTGTAGCTTAGCGGGAAATTCAAAACGATCAAGAAGGAATGCAATGACACCATTTCTGCAGGCTCTAGAAACACGAATAAACTAAAGTGCAGTTGTATACCTTGTGAAAAAGTTTAGACGAGGTAGGTTAGGGTTAGGAAGCTTTGTTGTTGTATATCTTCTGAAAAAAGCTACTTTGTTCACAGTATAATCATCTTGAATATTAAAGAGTGATATCAAAATGGCTGACGTCAGTACTTCCGAGAAGCAAGCCTGTGATTTATTTACGTCAGTATTACTGTTACGTAATTGTGGTTGAAACATTGAGCTAATTATATTTATTAAAGTGTAAAACAAATATTTTGCTATAATACGATTGGAGAGTAAGAGCAGTACATTCTTAAATAATACGCCTGCATAGTGATTGGAAAAATTATGTTTCTACCTGCTTATCATTAATCAAGTATTTTAAAGGTTTGAATATGGAGTTCGGTTGTTGTGGTGCGTGTGTGTATTGCTATCACATATAGATCATTACGAATCATTATAATTAACAACAAGAAACGATCGAGTTTTCTGTTCAAAAAGACATTTGGAACTTTATTGAAGTATCTAAAGTTTGTTAACAGATGGCGCTACACTTCGAGCGTCAGTTGTTTGGGTTTTTGAATTTCACGCAAAGCTAAACGAGGACTATCTGCGTTAGCCATTCCCTACTTTAATAGTGTAAGACTAGAGGAAAGGCAGCTAGTCATCACCACTGGACTACTCTTTTACCAACGAATAGTGGAATTGACCGTCACATTATAATGCCCAGAGGGCTGAAGGGGGAAGGATGTTTGGTGCGACCGGGATTCAGAACCCACGACTGTCAGATTAGGAGTCAGATGCCTAAACCCACGTGGCCATGCCGGGCCTGCTTGTTTTGTATATAAATGATCAGCTTATAGTAACAATGTAAATATGTAATATTATAATATAAATATTATAATTATAATATTGTATTTTACTGAGAGATTTCTTGGCGTTTGGCGAGCCGGTACAGAAACTGCCGAACTATAAACATGGGTGAGAACACTAGAAGTTTCTAAAATTAAATAGCAAACAAACATCAAAACGTTGACAAACATGTCTTCTCTGTCAATTGGATTGAGCTCGTTTTGAAAGACCAGACCTGCTTAACTGGATTCATATAATTAATGTATCGGAAGGTTTCAATTCTTGTAGCATTTGAGCAGTGTCTGAATATCAGAAACCATTTATTTATTGTTAATTTAACTATTTTGATTTTAAACAAAAGTTCAGTTGTTCCAATGGACGAAAGAGCTGTGACGTCATCCTAAGAAGTTAAGTTGCTTTTAGCTAAAAACAAAACAAAACAAACGTTGTAAGCGTCTGATATAGTTAGAGATTCCATTAGGTTTCTAGCATACCCCGTAGTTACAATTAAATTCTAGAACTTGTTAATTTACTTTTTGTTGTTATTATTAATGCCTAATGTTACTCATAATAAAATAGTACGATGAAATAATACAGAAATGGCTAATTAAGTTTGTTTGTTTGAAAATAAGCACAAAGTTAGATAATGGGCTATCTTTTCTCTACCCACTACGTGTATCGAAGCTCGGTTTCTAACATTCTAAGTCTGTAAACATGCCGCTTTAGTGCTAGGTGGGGCTAGTTACGAAAAACTCCTCGTGCTCGTCTTTGTTCCTTCAGCAGGTTGTTGTCGCTTTAGATATAACTACATTCATTTACACAGATTTCATGCGAAGTCTGTCGGTAGTCTTTGTAAGTAGCACAAGTGAGTTTCGTCAGTTGTGATGGAACCTACTGGCTCCTGTAGAAATACGCTCCGTCATACTCTGTGTTCTTTAAATCTGTATTTATTATCAGTAATAGATCCAGAATTATATTCAAATTAATAGATATCGGAGAACCCGAGGAAAGTTTCCCTACTCTGAAAAGCTTTGTTTGTTTGTTTATTTTTTTGAATTTCTCACAAAGCTACTCGAGGGCTATCTGTGCTAGCCGTCCCTAATTTATCAGTGTAAGACTAGAGGAAAGGCAGCTAGTCATCACCACCCACCGCCAACTCTTGGGCTACTCTTTTACCAACGAATAGTGGGATTGACCGTCACATTATAACCCGCGACCCTCAGATTACGAGTCACACGCCTTAACACGCTTGGCCATCTCTGAAAAGTTAAAGACGTTTTTTGACATTTGAAATCTACGTCCAGTTCATGGCATTTTCTATTGACTTTATTTACAGCCACTCCCGCTAGCAAATTAGCAATAAGAAATTCAAACGACCAATGCTTTCTGATACGAGCAAGAAAATATTTTCTTGATTTGTGGAGCTAACTTCGAATTATGATCTCGAAGGGATCCACGAAATTACGTCATACCGCGTGCCTTTTACCGAGAAAAGGTTGGAAGTTTAATGGCCATAAAGTCGATAAGGACTCCTTCAAAGACGTGTGGTGGGTTTTAAGTCGATTATAATATTTTTTATTGTCATCTCCAACGTTTCACACATAGAGAACTAACCGTTTCACAGAAGAGTACGAAAGTAAATAATCCCAGTAAACAAATATATTTTTACCCTCCTGCACCGCTATTTTTCTTTATATTTCGATTTGATGTTTTACTGTTAATTTCCATTATGCTTTGGGTGTGTGTTTTCAAATAACAAAGCCACACCGGGCTATCTGCTGAGTCCACCGAGGGGAATCGAACCCTACCATTATGCTTTTGCATTTTAATAGAGAATGGTAGTGCAGACCTCTGGATTAATTTCTAACTGTAAATAAAATAGCTGCTTCCAGTTTAGTTATTATTTTGACATTCTGAAGTATTTCTTTATTTATTATATTTTATTTTCTTGGGGTTTGTTGTTTTATTATTAATGAGATATTCTGGAGTAATAGTGTATTTTAAGGAAAATATTTGAATCATGTTACATATTGAAATTATCAACTTAATAAAAAAAATTGTTACACTGGGATACGTCGTAAGCAACGTATATAGATCTAACGAAAATTGTGCACTGTATGTAACACAATCGCTCGTGCACTTGTATTGAAAAAGCCAAGAAGTCCCATTGTTGCTGGCGAAAGCTCCTCGTGTGTTCAAATAAGGAACACATTTTACAAAGCATCTTATATGGTTTGGACGCTCGACTCACAATGTGAGGGGCGCTAGTTCAAATCCCGTCACCGAAATTATTCCCCCTTTTGAAATAATTATATCCAATTTCTCCTTATTTGATTGAATTTTAAAGAGTATATATATTTCACGTGCTTTTTTTATCATTTTCAGTTCTGTCAATTCTCAAGCCTTATTACTGACACTTAAATAAACTGTTAAGTTTTAAATAACTTCAGTTTGAGTGTTTCACAGTGTGTAAATAATGGCTAGGATCACGAGGATACTTCACTTGACTGTTTCGTGCACTAATTTCTAACGAAACGTCAGTTAATGTAAGTCACACCAATGTTATGAACATGTACACGTATTCGCCGATCATAACCCTAAGTGTAATAAAGAAATTAAATGTAGACATTTTGGAAACTCCTGTAATAAATGGATCGGGTGTGGCCAAGGGTTAGCGTGCCTGAACTGTGAATTTGAGGATTTACATTTCGTATAAAAAATGGATTTTCACACCTTGGGACTGTGGATGCACTATAAGGTGAAGAAATCTACTGTTCAGTCAAATAAGAATAGCCGAAATGTTGGCGAAGGGCATTTTGTCTGCCTTCCTTTTTTTCTCTAGTTCATCAGCTCAAAATCAAAAGTGGATGTGTACACATAGCCCTTGTGTATCTATCTCTTCGCAAATATACTAAAGAAATCTTAAAATAAATAACGCTGCCTCATTGGTTAAGCCTTATAGCATAGAAAGGTATGAAATCCACCTACAGTCACCGAGTATTGGGTCAATGACCCAACAGTGGGCGACCTCCTTCCACCATGGCTCCTCCTTCTCTTAGCCTACAGACCCAGAAAATTTGTGACGTCACACCAGAGAGGTGGAGGCTCAAAAAAAAAAAAAAGAAAGGTCGTTGGCAGGCGCTTACATTACGCAACTATTCCGTTATCGCATTGGTTTACTCTAGTAACATCACACAACAGTTCCTATATTGTATTGGATTACTCCAGTAACACCACACAACTGTCCCGTCATGGTATTGGTTTACTCTAGTAACATCACACAACTGTCCCGTTATTGTATTGGTTTACTCTAGTAACACCACACAACTGTCCCGTTATTGTATTGGTTTACTCTAGTAACACCACACAACTGTCCTGTCAGGGTATTGGTTTCTAACATGTCTCTTGTCAGGAACTATTTGTTATCCGAGAGAGTTGTTGTTGTTTAAAATTAAGCACAAAGCTACTCATTGGGCTATTTGTACTTTGCCCACCACGGGTATCGAAACCCGATTTTTAGCGTTGTAAATCCGCAGACATACCGCTGAGCCACTGGGGGACATCCGAAAGGGACAGTTTATTTTGGAAATTCTTGTATTTTACTATTATGTGTTTTTTTTTTAAGAAATACATTTTATGATTACGTTTTGTACTTTTTCTATAGAACACTAAAACTGGTACGTCCAAACTAACTCTCAGTTATCGTCTAGATCTTCCAAACATTGTTAGAAACACACACGAAATGTGAAATATTCGTAGAACGTCGTGGTTTATATTAGCCATGTGAATTTTCCCGCTAATAACGATATAATTGAAAAATGTAATGTATTAGTTAGTTAATAGTAGTTGTAGGATAAAAAATGTAACATTTTAGTTAGTTGATGGTTGTAGGTTAAAAAAAATGTAACGTGTTAGTTAGTTGATGGCAATAGGTTACATGTTTCTCGATGATAGTAGGTTAAAATGTAACGTGTTAGTTAATGATAGTGGGTTAAAATGTAGTACGTTAGTTGATGTAATATTCGGTTAAAATGTAAAGTGTAAGTTGATGACAGTAGGTTAAAATGTAACATATTAGATAAAGGGTAAATAAAGTGATATATTTAAATTGTTTTCTGGTATATTAAGGACATTTACAACAAATTAAGGCACCTTCTGACTCGATGTAAGAGTACAAAATGTCCAAAATGTTAACCTTTTTTTTTATTTTAGAAATAATACAATATTGCATTTTTTATAAAGTGTCCCAGTTTTCTGATTTTGCATAGAAAGTGGCGTGGCTATACGTTGAACAAGCCACTACAGAAAACTTGTGAGTTTAAGCAAATAGAAATATAAAAATACGTCATTATATGTTATCCAAACTACATCCACTATATCTACTGCCGACGAGGCCTTTCATCAATACAAGGGCTCATCAAACCATATTAAATGAGATGCTTTGAACATTCAGAACGTATAAAACCAACTAATTTCATATCGTTTTATCAGTTACAGCAATATTATTATCTACTGAACACTAACATACGACATTTAAATGATTTCTTAGACTCAAGTTCAATAACTAATGTCTAACAGTGTTTCATGACGCAATAGACGAGCTAAAGTAATATTATTACATCCTTAATAAATATATTATTTATGTATTTGAATGTTAATGGCTCGGCATGGCCAGGAGGTTAAAGCAGTCGTAATCTGAGGGCCACGGGTCAAATCCCCGTCGCACCAAACATACTCGCCCTTTCAGCCGTGAGAGCATTGTATAAAATGGCGCTTAATCCCACTGTTCGTTGGTAAAAGAGTAGCCCAAGAGTTGGCAGTTGATGTTGATGACTAGCTGCCTTACACTGCTAAATTCGGGACGGTTAGCGCAGATAGCCCTCGTGGAATTTTGCGCGAAATTCAAAAACAGATAAAACAAACAAAATCAATTGAACATTAATAAATGAAACCGTAGGTTATTGTACAAGGACAAGACAAATCGTATATGCAGTCAGAGTATGGAAGTGGTTACTGGTTATAAATTTTACATTGATGGACACTGAAGGTCATTATCTCCAAAACGGGACATTTTTCGCATCCACTATGGAGGGCAACGGGAGAGGCCGCTCGAAAACAAGACTGTCCCTTTGAAATCACGACATGTTGTCACATGAGCTTAAGAGGACTTAAGAGTTGGCGCAGATAGCCTAGTTGCTTTGCGCCATAAAACGCCAAACCAACCAATCAACCAACTTGAGAGGTTTGTTATCTTAACCCTAAATTTAACCTTCAAATTAAAGTTAAAAGTTCAACTGGTCCGACAAAAGTCCCCTTTAGCACAAAACGAAGAAACGCCAAGAATAAACCCTTAACTTGTTTTTATACATTTCACTGCTGGTAGGGTCCACAAACGACATCGTATGGATAATTTCTTTTTATATTTTAAATATTAAAACACGTAATATGAAGAAATTTCCAAAAACATTGGGTGAAATCGATCATTCTCAACGTAAATTACACCGAGAATTCAAACAGTAATTACTGGGATTAATTGTAATATTAATATTTATTTCCTTTAATTATTTTTATCACCAATAATATTAGGGACCAATAAAGACCAATAAATTTTGGATTATAAATAATGTATTTAAAAGTAAATCGATTCTTCTAAGGTTAAAATATGAAGATTTTTAGTGGTAGATGTGGCGATGTTGGTAAAGCCGTGATCCAAATTGTATCGATATATCATCCTATACGATTTATGTATTTTCATGAAATTTTAATAAACATTATAAGTCTTTTGCAGAAAAGGAATTTCTAATAAATAACTTTTTACTAAAAATTAATTATTTAATAAAGGAAGGTGAGTAATGAGTGTTACATGTTGTCTTAATGTTTTTTATCAGAAATATTACATGCAATGCAACATAACGAACTAACAATAACAAAATACTTGGACAGATAATATTTTATTTGTTTTACTATTCTTACTGGCTGTCATTTAGTTGATCAAACTTGAGAATTTGAAAACTGTGAACTATGGAGGACTTAAATAAGACAATGTTAGTAATATAGATAATAAATTACAGACAAGACTGTTGAACTTTGTAACAAATCGTTGGTAAAACTTGTGCATCAGAGCCACACAAGGACTATCTGCGTTATCTGTCCCTAATTTGGCAGTGTAAGACTAAAGAGAAGGCAGCTAGTTATTATCACCCACTGTCAACTCTTGAACTACTCTTTTACCAACGAATAGTGGGATTGGCCGCCACATTATAACGCTCCGACGGCTGAAAGAAAGGGCGAACATATCTAGTGTGACGGGGATTCAAACCTGGGATCTTTAAGTTACGAGTCAAGCGCCATAACAACCTGTCCAGGTACATATCGTACTGACTACTATCTATGATGATAAACATAGCCGCCCCTAGTTTTTAGTTCACTAGAAAATTATGATGTATTAAGTTAAAGAGAGCCCCGCCCCCTACCTTCAGTTCGACGTCGCACCCAGGTCGCAACTTTCAGCAAATCGTAAGGTTATTTATTCGTGTAAAAGATACAAGTTTATACGGCCTCGTAGCTGTACCTGGTCGTATGTTACTTTTTTTTTTACGAACAGGTTTCATTCTATGATAAACACGATCATGAATATTATTTACACATACAAGCGAAAGTAAACCTACTGCAGCTGCGTACTAAGTGTGTACAACATCTGCAGCTGCGTACTAAGTGTGTACAACATCGGCCATTCTGGAGCTGGTACAGTTAAACGTTTCGTACATGTGAGGTGCATGTTCTCCTACAAGTGTCGTGACCAGGATTTGAGAAAGAGAGGTGGTCATCAGAGGACTGACTTAAAGAACAAAACATAAAAACCTTCTTGACGTTCCAAAACAAAGAAAAACCATTACACAAGCAATCCTTTCAAAGTGTCTTTGTTTTCTGTTTGAATTTAGTCCTAAATGGATATACAAATGAAAAAACAAAGAGAAAGCAAAACAAACACAGTAGTTTAAGATGTCTTTCGATAGAACTCAGTGAGTAAATATGTTCCTGACATTTTCAGAATACAGTAAAACCTGTCTGAGGTGGAATCGCACGGGACCGAGTAAAATTTCCTGCTTAAGCAGGTTTTCTGGCTCAGACAGTGAACATGCATTTCCTTAATTGTACATAATTTTTGAGTGGAACGTTATACTTGCTTGACTCGAGGGAAGTAAGACGTTTGTTAATAAAGTTATTATACTGTTTATGCTATATTTATTAAAATAAGAACAAAATAGACATTCAAAATATACATAAGTACACAAAATCTTAAACAAATTTATTTTAAGAAAGTGTCCAATTTCAACTGTTTCGTTTTTTAATGGACTTTCTCGTGCGGTTAAAGAGAACGCCAATTCTACGGCCTTTTCGTGAAGTTCATTTTCCCCATTCATTTTTTCATACAATTTAAATTGATAGTTTTAATATAACTTAACACTGGCGATGAAGTAGGAATTTCTATTTCCTCACTATCTTTTCCATTTTGTTCGTCTTCTGAATCTCTTACACTTTTACCATCTTGAGATTCTATTATAGATTTTAAATCAATTTCATTAGTTTCTGTTAAAACATTTTTGTCAACGTTCACATAACTTTCCACGTTCACAGAATCATCTACATCAATCTTCTTAATCAGAGTTTGGATTTCACTAGAATCATCACAACAAACAAATTATCCACAACCTCAGCCATTATCAAGAATAAATCAACAGTTTCGAAAGCTCTTTATTAAGCATTTATCTTTAACGCATCTGACTGAATGACTTAAAAATACAATTGCATCTAACACATCAATTTTTATGGTCATTTAAAATGTTTTCTTATAGTCGTCCATGTTTGTAATAATATGTTGAAGCATCAGTTTTCTGTATTTCAATTTTATACACTGTATAATTCCATTATCTAGTGGCTGTAGAACTGATGTTGTACATGGAGGTAGAAAGACTAAACGAACATTTGAAAGCCGAACTTTTGGGTGACAAGTTGTATTATCTAGGAAAAGTAGAATATTCATATTTTCTTGTTCCATTCTTTTGTTTAATTTGTTCAAAAATTCCTCGAATATAACACTTGTCATCCATGCCTTATTATTAGTTTTCCATTCCACAGAAAGTTGATTGTTCCTTAAATGTTTGAAACAGCGCGGATTTTCACTTTTACCTCTTACCCATGGTTCCTCTAGTTTTCCGTCAGCAAAAGCGACCAAACGTACAGTTAATCGATCTTTCGTATAGCGACCTCTGGAATAATGACGGCAGAAAAAAAGAACAGAATATATTTAACCAATACTTACTGTAACAAAATGTCCGAGAATTTATTAACATTTAAACAAATTATTAATTAAACAAGAATTTGTTAATAGTTAAAGAAATTATTAATTAAATAAGAAATTAATATTTAATCAAAAACATTTTTCCGCTTTACTCAGATTCTAATCCCACTTGTTGATAGATGAGGTAGGTGAAATACAGTTTTCCGTCGGCGTTATGCAGGTTCCGCCATATAGAGAGCCTTTTATAAAAGAAGTCTGAAGATAATGCTATAAAATATTGATTTTTCCGGCTTATAGGTTTCCACCTTATGCACATTCCGGCTTAGACAGATTTTAGTGTATTTAGTTTGTTTGTTGTTAAAAAACAAAGCTACACAATGGGCTATCTGTGCTGTATTCACCACCAGTATCAAAACTCGAATTTCAGCGTTGTAAGCTTGCAGGTTTCCTGTTCAGCCGCTATAAGGAGGCAATTCAGAATTTATATTATTTGTAATAATCCTGTCCAAAAATGTAATCTTGACTGTACTTTTATTTTCTGTTTTTATGGCGACAATCTGCTCAAGGGGCAATATATGTATGTTGTGTCTACTGTGAGGCTCGAACCCAGATATCTGTGTTATAAATCCAAGAGAATATTGATGATCCGCGTTTGTTTTATATATTCATATCAGTTGAAAGCAAAACTATTTAGGATCTAATCAGTTATGGTTAGCTCAAAACACGTATTTAATTTCTATTAGAGATGACATATGTCACATAGATAGTGAGTTAAGCGTTTAATATATTTTTATAACTTATCATCAGTGTTTAACATTTTTGCTAAACAGGGTTTGTAATGTTTCTTCCAGATTTCTACAACTTCATCATTATTCATAACAGACGTGGCTTTGCCAGAAGGTCGAGAAAATGAGTGAAAACTGTGTCTAATTGCTAACTTCTCCTGCCATTGTTCTGTCAGTTTTTCTTCAGAAAGAGCAGAGCAGTGATTCGTCACTGTCGCTCCACCTAGCGAGGCGAAAGTTTGTTTGATGATTATGAAAATTTTCCGCGTCTTAATCGCATGTTCTACGAGCAGTTAGCTGCTTTACATGTGGCCAAAAACGAAACCTAAACCTCGAATTATTTAGTAGCCTAAAGAATAGATACTTGAACCAGTTGTTATTAAAATATTAATCACTTTACGTTTTTAAAGCTGCTCTAATGTTATACTTTTTGTTGTTGTTCTTGCTTCTTGTGTAAGCTTAGAAATAACACACACACACACAAAGAGAAGAAAACAAGCCATGGGACCTTCTGTGACATATGGGCTAAATGACCACATAAGAAGTCCATAAATTTAAAATTGCTGACCAGAGGAAGAGGCACCAGTCAGAATCAACTGCTATTTACGTGGTTACTCTTCTTAATGTTGCAGCGAAGTAGCTGTCAGAACTGAACGTGCGAAGCGTGTTCAGAGACATATCGCGTCTCGACCTTTGGACCTTCCGACACGAAGCACGGTATTTTAAGTATTACACTTCATCCATCCTTACAGAAAGAACTATAATTTATGATGTTTGGGAAGTTTCTGTGCCCATATGAATATAAATTTCAGCGTCTTTCGACTACTGGTGAATAGATAATAAATACATAAGATGATACTTTACGTGTGGTCATAAGATTTAGCAAGATACGTGATTACAAGATCAAATGTGCTCTATGTATCAAAATGATTCTCTGGTTCTACCTGCTTTATTGTTTTGCACTTCGAAGATCTAACGAGGAAAGTTGTTTTTTTTAATTATTTTACATTTTGAAATTTGGGATTATTATAATAAAACAGTTTTTGAGAACGTTTCCACTGACTCTGTTTAAAGAAGGTTTTCATGTCTCTTAAATGATACATCGTGGTTCATTAAGTTAGCAATTATTATTATTACACTTCAGTGCGTTGAGACAACACCAAAATGTTATTTTTATTCCAGTTTCTATGCTGAGTGATCAGTGTCCCGGGCTGTGGATCGAAGGGTCCTTTGGTTCGTACTGCGATGGCTCTGAATATTATAAGACACAGTGGACTGATACTTGATATTTTGAATGCTGTGGGGGAGTATGTGTTTATGTGTATTTTTTTTATAGCAAAGCCACATCGGGCTATCTGCTGAGCCCACCGAGGGGAATTAAACCCCTGCTTTTAGCGATGTAAATGCGTAGACATACCGCTGTACTAGCGGGGGACTTGTGGGAGAGAAACCCCAGCTTATTGTTTGTTTGTTTTCTTCAATTTCGTGCAAAGCTACACGAGGACTATCTGCGCTAGCCGTCCCTAATTTAGCAGTATAAGACTAAAGGGAAGGCGGCTAGTCATCACCACCCACCGCCAACTCTTGGGCTACTCTTTTACCAACGAATAGTACGATTGACTGTAACATTATCACGGCTAAAAGGTTAAGCAAGTTTGGTGTGACGGGGGTTCGAACCCGCGACCCTCAGATTGCGAGTTGAGCGCCCTAACCACCTGGCCATGCCAGGGTGTTCCAGCCTATACACAATATATCTGCATATGAGTATGTAACTGATTTTATTGACTAAAATTGATTGGTGTTTGATATTATGAATAGTGTTTTAGAGATTTTCTAGTGTGAATACAGTCTCTGTGTGTGGATATTTTCAACCAGCTGCTCCCAGTTGTGACTTATGAAAGAAGTAACGCTTTTCTCTTAGCTTTAGCACTTGTAAAAACATAACTCCTGAGACCAGTGTGTCTTACCTTCCACAAGTTCTGAAAGTTTGTTTGTTTTCTGATTTCGAGCAAAGCGACACGAGGGCACTTCTGAAAGAGATAAGCAGTGCAGAGGTTTTTGTGACAGTTAGAATTTCCAATGGCTTCTCTTTTTATTGTATTTTTTGCTAGTAGTTAATAGCAATGGACAACAAAAATGTTGCTACTGGAGAAAACTTAAGAGATTCATTTTAAACTGGAACTCTTGAAGAATTTTGTAAAAAGGAATGAACAAAGATGGTAATAGTTTCAGACGCCTGTCTGTCAAGTTTTCGAAAGTGAAGCAAAAATGAAAGGAGGTATCTTTGTTGGACCACAGATTCAGAAAGTGCTGATAGATGATGGTTTTGAAACAGTATTCAGTCAGAAAGCACTTACTGCCTGGAAGTTATTTAAACTGGTTATCAAAAGTTTCTTAGTAAATCACAGAGTTTAAAAACTATGCTGTGATGACTGATGATATGCCAAGAATTACAAGAAAATGAGGTCTAGGATGTCACTGAAGAAAACTCCATACACATCCATTTAGATTTATTTCCGAATGATCTAAGTTCAATGAGTGATAAGTATATTGAGCGCTTCCACCAAGATATTTCTACGACAGAACAGAAAAATCATGGACAACGGATTCTTGCGATGACGGGAGATTACTGTTGATTCAACCGTGTGAAACTGAGAACACACACATAAGGTGCAACAGGTCAAGCAGATATTTTATAACAATAATTTTCAATTAATAAATAAAGTTAGTGAAGAAAAAGTTGTTATTTCACGACATTTAAGAATATTTTGAATAAGTCTATCATAACTCGAAAACTAAAGGTAATTGAGTAATTTTCAGTACGAATTTTAGAACCAGAATTGTTAAGATAATCAGAAACAGTTATATTTTTCCTAGTAGTAAATTATTTTTTCTAGTACCCTAGTGTTATTTGTTTCCCTCTACACAGTGTTCTTATATGTTGCGCGTGATGATTTAAAATTTATTTTTTTTCGTTTTGTTTTCGTACTTTAATTCAACTTGCTGTTATATTTTTGAGTAATTTTGATTTTTTTGCAACTCTAACTTGGATTTGGTTTGGCCTAGCGTATAATTGATAACGATTTATCCGAGGGTCCAGGTTCGCGCCCGCGTCGCGCTAAACATGCTCGCCCTCCCAGCCGTGGGGTGTATAATGTGACGGTCAATCACTATTCGTTGGTAAAGAGTAGCCCAAGAGTTGGCGGTGGGTGGTGATGACTAGCTGCCTTCCCTCTAGTCTTACACTGCTAAATTAGGGACGGCTAGCACAGATAGCCCTCGAGTAGCTTTGTGCGAAATTTCCAAAGAAACAAACAAACAATCTAACTTGGATTTGTTTATTATTTTGTATCATTGATAATTATTTATCCGTAGAGTGTGCGACAGGTTTTGTTACATTTCTATACAAGGGTTCAGTTTCCGTGAAATAGGAATACCAAGAAGTATTTCTTATCCAAAGAGAATAATGACTTATCTGATACGTAACATTAAAACTGGTTGCATCATCTTACCATTTCCTGATTAACCGTATAACGGCAGCTCTACAACTTATCCTTGGTCACAAATCCGAAGTCATCATCAGAGATTCATTAGTGTTCAGACTTACAAACCCAAAGTGATCGTCAGCGACATATTAGTGTTCAGGGTTACAAACCTGAAGTGGTCATCAGCGACATATTAGTGTTCAGGGTTACAAACCCGAAGTGGTCATCAGAGATACATTAGTATTCAGGGTTACAAACCTGAAGTGGTCATCAGCGACATATTAGTGTTCAGGGTTACAAACCCGAAGTGGTCATCAAAGACACATTAGTATTCAGGGTGACAAATCTGAAGTGATCGTCAGCGACATATTAGTGTTCAGGGTTACAAACCCGAAGTGATCATCCATGACTAATTGGCATCCTTTTCCTATATATAAATTTAATGTTAATAACCGTATGTTTCATTAATGGATTTAAGTTCGATTCGGTTATATCATGTCCAACAAGACTCACAGAGTTAGATCTTGTCTGTTTCTTTTTTAGAACAAAGCCAAATTGGGCAACCTCTTGTGTCTACCTCCGGCATTCGAATTCGGAT
The DNA here is from genome assembly GCF_004210375.1 of Tachypleus tridentatus. NCBI lineage: Eukaryota > Metazoa > Arthropoda > Merostomata > Xiphosura > Limulidae > Tachypleus > Tachypleus tridentatus. Next base: position 259,961,604 of record NC_134837.1, on the reverse strand, counting down.
ATTAGCATTCTAAGTCTGCAAATTGACTATTATCCCAACAGGGTACCGCAAAATCAGGACAGCAACTTCTACATCCGCCTCCCCTAAGAAGCTTTTCATAACATATTTAACTTATCCACACCCATCAACAAAATGAGAAATAACTTCGAGTACACTCTCCAAGCATACAGATGATGTCAATTCTTCATAGATGTTTGTTTTGAATTTTAAAATGCTATTGAAATTATTCACACTGAACATTTTGTTGGATTTATCGGCCATCTGTGCCCCGTCCACCACAGTTATCGAAACCTGGTTTGTTACATTGTAAGTCCGCAAACACACCGCTGTGCCAGTGTGTGTGTGTGTGGGGGGGGATATATTTTGTCTAGAACTCAAGGTCACGAGGTAAACAGTAATATTATAATTTTAAGACACTGAGCTTGATGTTGTTTGTTTTTGAATTTTGCGCAAAGCTATTCGAGGGCTAACTGTGCTAGTCGTTCATAATTAGGAACTGATAGACTTGAGGGAAGGCAGCTAGTTAACACTGCGCACCGCCAACTCTTAAGCCATTCTTTACCAGCGAAGAGTGAGATTGCTCATCACATTATTACGTACTCACTGCTGAAAGATTGAATATATTTGGTGACGGGTTTCGAACACGAGACCAACAGATTGCAAGTCAAGTATTTTAATCATTACTGAGCCGAAAAAAAAGTCTCATGTTTAGATTCACCACACGTCGTACCAAGACTTTAAGAAAGACAAACAAAAATGTAGAGATCAAAACACATCTACACACCACAGTTTCTAAACCATTCTGTTTTCTTTTGAGTTCGTACTTGAATTACAAGAATCTTTTGCGCATGCTCTCATTCTATCATTTACCTCACAAGCTTGGCTGGTTAGCTGATTTATAGCTGTTTTAGTGAACGACAACTAAAGCTACTTGTGCTAAATGAAATAAATAAAATAATGTGAAACTTCTGAAATGGTTCACGTGACAGTAGAATTGTTGTAACAGATGAAAATAGTATACAGTAAAAATTTATTGTGAAAAATCAACTGCGAATTATTAAATCGATGACCTATAAAAGTTAAAATAGTGTTAAATGAAAGTCTCAATGTCTTTATCCAACGTTAAAAAGGCAGACCGTAATAATTAAAAATGTTTCAAACATTTCCGTCGCTAAACGTAAAAACGACATTCAGATTGTTTTCATAGAAGATACACAAACACACAACGAATAATGAAATTGACCGTCACATTATAACGACCCCATACGTATGGAAAGACCAAGTATGTTCAGTGGCGGGGATTCGAACCAGTAATCTGCAGATTGTGAGGTGAGCGCCGTCCGTGACTTTCTAGTCATTATATTTAAGCGGGCCGTCGAAAAAAACTATATTTAGAGGTCAATATTAGAGAGATAAAATATATAATTATTCTGCTTTGTTTCTCAAGGTTATATACAGATATAATGGCCATAACAAAACACAAACACTTTCAAAGTACTTTAAATTATTCTGTTTTCATTGGAGGAAATGTGTTGAATTATGCTTTATCTTATAAGTTTTGCAGTATATAGTGTCACGCAATGAGATCGGGTTTTGTATTTTTCTCACTAAATGAGAACTCGATAAAAACACAAAGCTACTTATTCTGAACTATAGGTCAGCAATCGGAACTTATGCTGTGTTTACAGTAACGCCTGTTCGTTTTCGTGTATACAAACAACGTTGTTACTCTGTTTCCAGCACAACGTGTAGATATGGAGAGATAACTTCTTATACTGCATAGTGAGCATTCTCTCACTCCACTTAGAGTAACAGAGATAACGTTACCACTAACAGTAACGACTTACAACAATCGCTCTGAAAGGTACCTGTCGTAATAATGACATAACAATAGTTTTTCTCAGGGGTATCTACTATAATAATGGTTTGATAATAGTCCTTTTCAAGGGTATCTACTGTAATAATGGTTTGATAATAGTCCTTTTCAATGGTATCTACTATAATAATGGTTTGATAATAGTCCTTTTCAAGGTATCTACTATAATAATGGTTTGATAATAGTCCTTTTCAAGGGTATCTACTGTAATAATGGTTTGATAATAGTCCTTTTCAATGGTATCTACTATAATAATGGTTTGATAATAGTCCTTTTCAAGGGTATCTACTATAATACTGGTTTGATAATAGTCCTTTTCAAGGGTATCTACTGTAATAATGGTTTGATAATAGTCCTTTTCAAGGGTATCTACTGTAATAATGGTTTGATAGTAGTCCTTTTCAAGGGTATCTACTATAATAATGGTTTGATAATAGTACTTTTCAAGGGTACCTACTATAATAATGGTTTGATAATAGTCGTTTTCAAGGGTATCTACTGTAATAATGGTTTGATAATAGTCCTTTTCAAGGGTATGTATTATAATAATGGTTTGATAATAGTCCTTTCCAAGGGTATCTACTATAATAATGGTTTGATAATAGTACTTTCCAAGGGTACCTACTATAATAATGGTTTGATAGTAGTCCTTTTCAAGGGTATCTACTATAATAATGGTTTGATAATAGTACTTTTCAAGGGTACCTACTATAATAATGGTTTGATAATAGTCGTTTTCAAGGGTATCTACTGTAATAATGGTTTGATAATAGTCCTTTTCAAGGGTATGTATTATAATAATGGTTTGATAATAGTCCTTTCCAAGAGTATCTACTATAATAATGGTTTGATAATAATACTTTTCAAGGGTATCTACTATAATAATGGTTTGATAATAGTACTTTTCAAGGGTACCTACTATAATAATGGTTTGATAATAGTCGTTTTCAAGGGTATCTACTGTAATAATGGTTTGATAATAGTCCTTTCCAAGAGTATCTACTATAATAATGGTTTGATAATAGTCCTTTTCAAGGGTATCTACTGTAAAATGGTTTGATAGTAGTCCTTTTCAAGGGTATCTACTATAATAATGGTTTAATAATAGTACTTTTCAAGGGTACCTACTATAATAATGGTTTGATAATAGTCGTTTTCAAGGGTATCTACTGTAATAATGGTTTGATAATAGTCCTTTTCAAGGGTATGTATTATAATAATGGTTTGATAATAGTCCTTTCCAAGGGTATCTACTATAATAATGGTTTGATAATAGTACTTTTCAAGGGTACCTACTATAATAATGGTTTGATAATAGTACTTTTCAAGGGTACCTACTATAATAATGGTTTGATAATAGTACTTTTCAAGGGTATCTACTATAATAATGGTTTGATAATAGTACTTTTCAAGGGTATCTACTATAATAATGGTTTGATAATAGTACTTTTCAAGGGTATCTACTATAATAATGGTTTGATAATAGTACTTTTCAAGGGTATCTACTATAATAATGGTTTGATAATAGTACTTTTCAAGGGTATCTACTATAATAATGGTTTGATAATAGTACTTTTCAAGGGTATCTATTCCAATAATGGCATAGGTAATAAACAAATACATAAAAATCTTTACAAGATAGAAACGACGAATATACAGTTTTGCTTTTTTATATTCTTTTTTTCTCTCTTTTGTAAAATGATTCACTTTCTTCTCTCTTTTCACTGTTACCTCTGTGCGTTTCTCTCATATTTATCTTTCAGTTCCTTTACTGGTAGCAATAAAATACTTTTAACCAGAACTTAGAGAAACATTTGAAAAATGTATGCTGTATTTTAAAGAAACAAACAAAACAGTTGGTGTATACAGTATCATTGGCCTATAACACAAACGTTCCGTCTTCGGTTAAGATTTCTATATCAGTGAGAAGTCCAAGTAGATCCAGTGTTTGGTTAAGACTTCCGTATCAGTGAGTAGTCCAGGTACCTGAGTAGTCTCAACATTGACTTAATAAGAATCAAATATAAAACATAGATTATCATGGACAAAGACCTAAGCCACTTAAAGAAGGCAGTGCATACTTTATGTTGTAAACAGGCTCGAAGTTCACAGTCGAGCACGTAGTTTGTGGCATACGTAAAGAAAGTGTGGACGGGACCAGCTGAATCACGCAGCTGTTTGCTACTGGTGTCATGAAATAAAATCCTTTGCACGGGAAGTAAACACCAACCAGGCTTCCAGATCTAAAGCAGTGTTTAATGTTACAATATAAACAGGAATACGTGTGTGAAATTGACAATTTATTACGAATAGATAAAAACTTTGTTGATCTATCCAGTTAATAAGGTATCTATTTTAAACAAACTACTGTGATTGTAAAGTTGAAATTGTAGCTCTAAACGGTTATTTTTACTCTGTTAGATTGAACTACAAGTAAGAATAAGATATAAACCACTTTATTTAAATTATAACTAAACTGATAAATAAACATTGTATATAAGCATTTAACATACACAATCTATGTGTGTATATATATATACACAAGGTGAGCAGTGGAACACCACCTAGTAAGCAGAAACGAAACTAATGGTATTACATGAAAAACTTATGATTAAACTCTAAAGGAATTTGATAATAAGGTTTAACGTTATATATTTGATAAACACGAACTGTGTTATTTATACATGCTTTAATTAGTGTTGACTCAGCCGGGTCATTTCGGAAAACTTGTTTCTTGCTATTTTGCTATTAGCAGCGGTTTTGGTATCGCCTGGCTCTGAATTGTACCAAATAGTGAAGGAGAGCTGTTACTGTACTAAGCCTAATATCTAAACTCCATCAAAACGTCCATGTTAAACACAGCAACGATATTAACATAATTAGCATTAATAATACAATATTGTTTACCAATCTGATTAACATCAAAACAGCATTTCTGTTAACCGTATTAATCAATAGATTAATTTTAAAATCAGAAACAGACATTCCCAATAAATAAGCCACACATATTGTTAACTATACATATGTATAACGCACAGTTTTCCATCTGACTCGATAAGCCAATGCGACAAATAGCTGAAATCGGCAGCCACTTCGGTACTTTTTCGAGATGTCAGCACCGTTAAACATCGCTTTACTGCCAGCCACATGTGACACCGTTGCGTTTACTGATTGCCTTTGTTCAGTGGACACGCGCAATCAATGACACACACACACACAGTTCCGGATTCTTTGTGAAGCCGACGAAATAAATGCCGCGCGAGGCATGTATATAAGGGCTGGTAAAATACGGTGAAAAAAAAAAACGGTTTAAATTAGTTTGGGGGCCAATTGCGCTGTCTCCACAGCAGGAATCAAACCTTAAATTTTAATCCTATTAGCCCTCATACTTACTACTACGATGGAGGAGGGGACAAACAAGTTTTGTTAAATTACACACTAATTCAGTCAAACATGGCGCGTTTAATACCTGGTGTTTATTTTATATATTACGTGTTTACTTTATTGTGTTGTTTATAGATTACGTGCTGTCTTTATTGGTTGTTTCATTATATACGTGCTTACTTTATTATGTTGTTTGTAGATTACGTGCTTACATTAGTGTTTGGTTTACAGATTACGTGCTTGCTTTAATGTGTTGTTTATAGATTACGTTCTTACTTTAGTGTTTGGTTTACAGATTATGTGCTTACTGTTGTGTTGTTTATAGATTATGTGCTTACTTTAATGTGTTGTTTATAGTTTGCGTGCTCACTTTAATTTGTTGTTTATAGATTACGTGCTTACTTTAGTGTTTGGTTTGCCGATTACGTGCTTACTTTAATGTGTTGTTTTACAGATTAAATGCTTATTTATTGTGTTGTTTACAGATTACGTGCTTACTTTAGTGTGTTGTTTATAGATTACGTGCTTACTTTAGAGTTTGGTTTACAAATTACGTGCTGACCTTAATGTGTTGTTTATAGAGTACGTGCTTACTTTAATGTGTTTGTTATAGATTACGTACTTACTTTAGTGTGTTGTTTATAGTTTGCGTGCTCACTTTAATTTGTTGTTTATAGATTACGTGCTTACTTTAGTGTTTGGTTTGCCGATTACGTGCTTACTTTAATGTGTTGTTTTACAGATTAAATGCTTATTTATTGTGTTGTTTACAGATTACGTGCTTACTTTAGTGTGTTGTTTATAGATTACGTGCTTACTTTAGAGTTTGGTTTACAAATTACGTGCTGACCTTAATGTGTTGTTTATAGAGTACGTGCTTACTTTAATGTGTTTGTTATAGATTACGTGCTGACCTTAATGTGTTGTTTATAGAGTACGTGTTTAATTTAGAGTTTGGTTTACAAATTACGTGCTGACCTTAATGTGTTGTTTATAGATTACGTGCTTACTTTAGTGTGTTGTTTATAGATTACGTGCTGACCTTAATGTGTTGTTTACAGATTACGTGCTTACTTTATTGTGTTGTTTATAGATTACGTGCTTACTTTAATGTGTTGTTTATAGATTACGTGCTTTCTTTAATGTGTTGTTTACAGATTACGTGCTTACTTTATTGTGTTGTTTATAGATTACGTGCTTTCTTTAATGTGTTGTTTACAGATTACGTGCTTACTTTAATGTGTTGTTTATAGATTACGTGCTTTCTTTAATGTGTTGTTTACAGATTACGTGCTTACTTTAATGTGTTGTTTATAGATTACGTGCTTTCTTTAATGTGTTGTTTACAGATTACGTGCTTACTTTAATGTGTTGTTTGTAGATTACGTGCTTACTTTAGTGTTTGGTTTATAATTATCGTTACAGCTTAGTTTAGTTTAAAGTTTAGTCAAACAAAAAGGTTTCAAACAACATCTCTACAATCACGCCACACAAAACAGGAAGACACTGTTTTTATGCCATCACCCCCCAACTCATTAACCACCTTTAACAGTCAGGAACAGAAGCCTTATTTACAGTTAGGTTACCTTATCTGGGTTGGTGGAAAATCACAGTCGTTCAAAGCAGATAACCACGTTTCTAGAACAGAATTGGAACGATGTTGATTTTTCACCTAACTCAAGGTTCGGTGAAACTAATAAAACCAAAGTTCTAACCTTAATAAATTTCTCAGAGACTTTAGCGTAAATCTCTGTAACAAGGCAGGTGTTTTGTTCCTTATTAATTTCAGGTATATGATTTTCATCACTTTCAGTTTATAGTTGTACAATATGTATACCTTCACCACACATTATTGTATCTGAAACCTGTACAAAATGTATACCTTCACCACACATCATTGTATCTGAAACCTGTACAAAATGTATACCTTCACCACACATCATTGTATCTGAAACCTGTACAATATGTATACCTTCACCACACATCATTGTATCTGAAACCTGTACAATATGTATACTTTCACCACACATCATTGTATCTGAAACCTGTAAAATATGTATACCTTCACCACACATCATTGTGTCTGAAACCTGTACAATATGTATACCTTCACCACACATCATTGTATCTGAAACCTGTACAATATGTATACCTTCACCACACATCATTGTATCTGAAACCGTTGTACAATATGTATACCTTCACCACACATCATTGTATCTGAAACCTGTACAAAATGTATACCTTCACCACACATCATTGTATCTGAAACCTGTACAATATGTATACCTTCACCACACATCATTGTATCTGAAACCGTTGTACAATATGTATACCTTCACCACACATCATTGTATCTGAAACCTGTAAAATATGTATACCTTCACCACACATCATTGTGTCTGAAACCTGTACAATATGTATACCTTCACCACACATCATTGTATCTGAAACCTGTACAATATGTATACCTTCACCACACATCATTGTATCTGAAACCTGTACAAAATGTATACCTTCACCACACATCATTACATTATATGTATATATATATGTATATGTATATATTCGCTGCACTTCATTAATTTTTTCTTTTGAAATAGCTGCGATTTTTTTTCGCTCTCCACTAACTTTAATAAACGATATTTACGTCAGAGTGCGTTGATCAGGAATACGATATGATCTGAGCTCTTGTAAAGATCAGCATGTATCGTATGAAACAGAAATCTTAAATACTAAATCCATGTCACCAGCAGTTTTTTATTTCTCGAGTTAGATTTTTATAGAATCAAATAAACCTAGACACATAAAACGTTTACGTTAAAGTTTCGGTTATTGAGATCCTGGAAATACCAACAAATGGTGAGAATCGCCGTGAAATTAAAAGAAATAAGTGGTAAACGTTTTGGTCGAAGGACCCTCATCGGGAACAACTCGTAATGTTGTCCACCTATTTTTGTTACCTTTACAGTGAGTTTACTGATGATGTATCTATATTCGTTTATCAATCTGTGTAAATATTCACCACAGTTATGGTACTAAGCACAGGTTAAAAACGGAATATTTTCCAATTTTTTTCTCAAAATAAAATAAATGTTGCAAACGCACCGGACAGGTAGCTGAAACAGATAATTCTGTAATTGTCTCTACATATAAGTGCATGTAGGCAATAATTAGTTTTAACAACTGCCACCAGGGTAATGTATTAACCCTTACAAAATTACTGATGAATGACCATTGATTTTTGAAACCCACTTTGTCTAATTCATTTACTTACAAAGTTGTGCCAGTTTTAGGCTTAGAGTTTTGCAAAATAACTGGTGACGAAGTTAAACAGTCAAAATAAAGAGAAAAATGAATAATAAGACGCGTATTTTAATGACGTTTCGTGCGTGAGCGGATGTTATAAACCAATCTTATACTACGTACCGTAACATGTATTTTTTTACATGATAGGTGAGCCTGGAGTTTCTCGCGTGCTGCGTCTTAGCCACCTATAGAGTATGGGGAGCTATGGGGTTCAATAAAGGCGCGGAGTAAGTACAATATATTACATTTCACGTAATACAAGAAAAAAAACGTAAGCCTTATATTAATGACTTGTCGTTTTTTTTGTTTTTTTTTTACTGTTCTCTGCCTATTGAGTCCATACATAGAATCACACAATTTATAATTTTATCTGTCATAACACTTAGTGTAAATAGGTGATAAAAATGTATGTAAATTGAAAGAGAGCCCAAGCAGTAATTAGCGAGATTACTTATAATATTTTCCAACGTATATTTTTGTGTGATTCGCATTTTAGTGATGAAGAACAAATTCGTGAATCTACCTGGTTCGAGAATAGTTTAGAAAAGAAAGTGTTTAAAAATTCAATGGTTTCCATGTTTACCTTCATCGGTAGTTATGTAGGCTTAGGACATTACTCTGGTGGCATTTGTAGAAAACGTACCAGCAGTTAGAATCTTCAAAGTACGTTTTGTTTTCTATCAGCGTAGAGGTAATCGGAAAAAAAACAAACGTTTCAGGTCTCTTCACACCAGTTTGTACTATTTCAAACACTCTCAACCTACCACATAATCTCGTCACACAAGTTTCTGCTATTTCAAACACTTTTAACCTACCACATAATCTCTTCACACAAGTTTCTGTTATTTCAAATACTCTCAACCTACCACATAATCTCTTCACACAAGTTTCTGCTATTTCAAACACTCTCAACCTACCACATAATCTCTTCACACCAGTTTCTGCTATTTCAAATACTCTCAACCTACCACATAATCTCTTCACACAACTCTCTACATTTCTTCGCATAAGTTTCTACTATTTCAAACACTCTCAACCTACCACATAATCTCTTCACATAACTCTCTACATTTTCTTCGCATTAAGGTTCTGCTATTTCAAACACTCTCAACCTACTACATAATCTCTTCACATTAACTCTCTATTGTTTTCTTCTGTATTAAGGTTTCTGCTATTTCAAACACTCTCAACCTACCACATAATCTCTTCACATTAACTCTCTGCGTTTTCTTCGCTGGGTTTCTGCTATTTCAAACACTCTCAACCTACCACATAATCTTTTCACATTAACTCTCTGCGGTTTCTTCGCTGGGGTTTCTACTATTTCAGGCACTCTCAACCTACCACATATCTCTTCACTAACTCTCTTGTTTCCTATTAAGGTTTCTGCTATTTCAAACACTCTCAACCTACCACATGATCTCTTCACTGGGTTTCTTTTATTTCAAACACTCTCAACCTACCACATAATCTCTTCACACAGCTCTCTGCGTTTTTTTCGTTTTAAAGGTTTCTACTATTTCAAATACTCTCAACCTACCACATAATCTCTTCACACAACTCTCTACGTTTTCTCGCACAAGTTTCTACTATTTCAAACACTCTCAACCTACCACATAATCTCTTCACACGAGTTTCTGCTATTTCAAACACTCTCAACCTACCACATAATCTCTTCACACTAACTCTCTGCGTTTCTTCGCACAAGGTTTCTGCTATTTCAAATACTCTCAACCTACTACATAATCTCTTTACATTAACTCTCTATTTCAGCTTCGCACAGGTTTCTGCTATTTCAAGCACTCTCAGCCTACCACATAATCTCTTCACACAACTCTCTACGTTTCTTCGCACAAGTTTCTACTATTTCAAACACTCTCAACCTACCACATAATCTCTTCACACAAGTTTCTGCTATTTCAAACACTCTCAACCTACCACATAATCTCTTCACTAACTTCTATTGTTTCTTCGCTTAGGTTTCTACTATTTCAAACACTCTCAACCTACATAATCTCTTCACACAGCTCTCTGCGTTTTCTTCGCATTAGGTTTCTGCTATTTCAAATACTCTCAACCTACTACATAATCTCTTCACATAACTCTCTCATTGGTTTCTTTTAAAAGGTTTCTACTATTTCAAACACTCTCAACCTACCACATAATCTCTTCACAAGTTTCTGCTGTTTCAAACACTCTCAACCTACTACATAATCTCTTCACACAACTCTCTGCGTTTCTTTGCTGGGTTTCTACTATTTCAAACACTCTCAACCTACACATAATCTCTTCACACTGGTTTCTGTTATTTCAAACACTCTCAACCTACCACATAATCTCTTCACATAACTCTCTGCGTTTCTTCGCTTGGGGTTTCTACTATTTCAATACTCTCAACCTGCCACATAATCTCTTTCACACAACTCTCTGCGTTTCTTCGCAAGGTTTCTACTATTTCAAGGCACTCTCAACTTACCACATAATCTCTTCACTGGCTTTCTGCGTTTCTTCGTATTAAAGGTTTCTACTATTTCAAACACTCTCAGCCACATACATAATCTCTTCACTGACTCTCTGCGTTTCTTTTTGCTGGGTTTTGCTTATTTCAGGCACACTCAACCTACCACATAATCTTTTCACATTAAAGGTTTCTGCTATTTCAAACACTCTCAACCTACCACATAATCTCTTCACATTAACTCTCTGCGTTTCTTCACACAAGTTTCTGCTATTTCAAACACTCTCAGCCTACCATTATAATCTCTTCACATTAACTCTCTTGCGTTTCTTCGCTTAAGTTTCTACTATTTCAAATACTCTCAACCTACACATAATCTCTTCACATTAACTCTCTGCGTTTCTTCGCGCAGGTTTCTACTATTTCAAACACTCTCAACCTACTACATAATCTCTTCACACAACTCTCTGCGGTTTCTTCGCTGGGTTTCTACTATTTCAAACCTCTCAACCTACCACATAATCTTTTCACACAACTCTCTACGTTTCTTCGCTGGGTTTCTGCTATTTCAGGCACTCTCAACCTGCACATAATCTCTTCACACAGCTCTCTATGGTTTCTTCGCATTAAAGTTTCTGCTATTTCAAGATACTCTCAGCCTACCACATGATCTCTTAACATTAGCTCTCTGCGTTTCTTCGCTGGGTTTCTGCTATTTCAAACACTCTCAGCCTACCACATAATCTCTTCACACAACTCTCTGCGTTTCCTCCTTTTAGGTTTCTGCTATTTCAAACACTCTCAACCTACCACATATCTCTTCACTGGGTTTCTGCTTTATTTCAAACACTCTCAGCCTACCACATAATCTCTTCACATTAACTCTCTTGGTTTCTTCGCTGGGTTTGTGCTATTTCAAATGCTCTCAACCTGCCATAATCTCTTCACACTGGTTTCTGCTGTTTCAAACACTCTCAGCCTACCACATAATCTCTTCACATTAACTCTCTGCGTTTCTTCGCACAGGTTTCTGCTATTTCAAACACTCTCAACCTGCCATAATCTCTTCACACAACTCTCTGCGTTTCCTCGCACAGGTTTCTGCTATTTCAAACACTCTCAACCTACTACATAATCTCTTCACACAGGTTTCTGCTATTTCAAAGCACTCTCAACCTACCACATAATCTCTTCACATTAACTCTCTATTGTTTCTTCGCGCAGGTTTTGTGCTATTTCAAATACTCTCAACCTACCATAATCTCTTCACACTGGTTTCTGCTATTTCAAACACTCTCAACCTACCACATAATCTCTTCACACAACTCTCTGCGTTTCTTCGCTAAGTTTCTGCTATTTCAAATACTCTCAACCTACTACATAATCTCTTCACACACTCTCTGCGTTTTTCTTTTAAGGTTTCTGCTATTTCAAACACTCTCAACCTACCACATAATCTCTTCTCACGGGTTTCTGCTATTTCAAACACTCTCAGCCTACCACATAATCTCTTCACACAGCTCTCTGCGTTTCTTCGCACAGGTTTCTACTATTTCAAATACTCTCAGCCTACCACATAATCTCTTTTACACAACTCTCTGGTTTCTTCGCATTAAGGTTTCTACTATTTCAAACACTCTCAGCCTACCACATAATCTCTTCACACAACTCTCTACGTTTCTTCGCACAAGTTTCTGCTATTTCAAACACTCTCAACCTACCACATAATCTCTTCACACAAGTTTCTGCTATTTCAAACACTCTCAACCTACCACATAATCTCTTCACAGCTCTTTTGCGTTTCTTCGCACAAGGTTTCTGCTATTTCAAACATTCTCAACCTACCACATAATCTCTTCACACAATTCTCTACGTTTCTTCGCACAAGTTTCTACTATTTCAAACACTCTCAACCTACCACATAATCTCTTCACACAACTCTCTACGTTTTCTTCGCACAAGTTTCTACTATTTCAAATACTCTCAACCTACCACATAATCTCTTCACACAACTCTCTATTGTTTCTTTTGTTTTAAGGTTTCTGCTTTATTTCAAACACTCTCAGCCTACCACATAATCTCTTCACAGGTTTCTGCTATTTCAAACACTCTCAACCTACCACATAATATCTTCACATTAACTCTCTGCGTTTCTTTTGCTGGGTTTCTACTATTTCAAACACTCTCAACCTACCACATAATCTCTTCACACTAGTTTCTGCTATTTCAAACACTCTCAACCTACCACATAATCTCTTCACACAACTCTCTACGTTTCTTCGCACAAGTTTCTACTATTTCAAATACTCTCAACCTACTACATAATCTCTTCACACAACTCTCTACGTTTCTTCGCACAAGTTTCTACTATTTCAAACACTCTCAACTTACCACATAATCTCTTCACACAACTCTCTACGTTTCTTCGCACAAGTTTCTACTATTTCAAACACTCTCAACCTACCACATAATCTCTTCACACAACTCTCTACGTTTCTTCGCACAAGTTTCTGCTATTTCAAACACTCTCAACCTACCACATAATCTCTTCACACACTCTCTGCGTTTCTTCGCTTTTACGTTTCTATTTCAAACACTCTCAACCTACCACATGATCTCTTCACTGGGTTTCTGCTATTTCAAACACTCTCAGCCTACCACATAATCTCTTCACACAACTCTCTATGTTTCTTCACACAAGTTTCTACTATTTCAAACACTATCAACCTGCCACATAATCTCTTCACACAACTCTCTACGTTTCTTTGCACAAGTTTCTACTATTTCAAACACTCTCAACCTACCACATAATCTCTTCACACAACTCTCTACGTTTCTTCGCTGGGTTTCTGCTATTTCAAACACTCTCAACCTACCACATAATCTCTTCACACAACTCTCTACGTTTCCTCGCACAAGTTTCTGCTATTTCAAACACTCTCAACCTACCACATAATCTCTTCACACAAGTTTCTGCTATTTCAAACACTCTCAACCTACCATAATCTCTTCACACAACTCTCTACGTTTCTTCGCACAAGTTTGTACTATTTCAAATACTCTCAACCTACCACATAATCTCTTCACACTAGTTTCTGCTATTTCAAACACTCTCAACCTACCACATAATCTCTTCACACAACTCTCTACGTTTCTTCGCACAAGTTTCTACTATTTCAAATACTCTCAACCTACCACATAATCTCTTCACACAACTCTCTACGTTTTCTCGCACAAGTTTCTACTATTTCAAACACTCTCAACCTACCACATAATCTCTTCACACGAGTTTCTGCTATTTCAAACACTCTCAACCTACCACATAATCTCTTCACATTAACTCTCTGCGTTTCTTCGCTGGGTTTCTACTATTTCAAATACTCTCAACCTACCACATAATCTCTTTACACAACTCTCTACGTTTCTTCGCACAAGTTTCTACTATTTCAAACACTCTCAACCTACCACATAATCTCTTCACACAACTCTCTACGTTTCTTCGCATAAGTTTCTGCTATTTCAAACACTCTCAACCTACCACATAATCTCTTCACACAAGTTTCTACTATTTCAAACACTCTCAACCTACCACATAATCTCTTCACACAACTCTTTACGTTTCTTCGCACAAGTTTCTACTATTTCAAACATTCTCAACCTACCACATAATCTCTTCACACAATTCTCTACGTTTCTTCGCACAAGTTTCTACTATTTCAAACACTCTCAGCCTACCACATAATCTCTTCACATTAACTCTCTGCGTTTCTTCGCTGGGTTTCTGCTATTTCAAATGCTCTCAGCCTGCCACATAATCTCTTCACACAACTCTCTGCGTTTTTTTTTGCTGGGTTTCTGCTATTTCAAACACTCTCAACCTACCACATAATCTCTTCACACTGGTTTCTGCTATTTCAAACCTCTCAGCCTACCACATAATATCTTCACACAACTCTCTGCGTTTCTTTTGCTGGGTTTCTACTATTTCAAACACTCTCAACCTACCACATAATCTCTTCACACTAGTTTCTGCTATTTCAAACACTCTCAACCTACCACATAATCTCTTCACACAACTCTCTGCGTTTCTTCCTTACAGGTTTCTGCTATTTCAAATGCTCTCAACCTACCACATAATCTCTTCACTAACTCTCTATTGTTTCTTCGCACAAGGTTTCTGCTATTTCAAACACTCTCAAGCTTACCACATAATCTCTTCACACAACTCTCTATTGTTTCTTCGCACTGGGTTTCTGCTATTTCAAACACTCTCAACCTACCACATAATCTCTTCACTAACTCTCTGCGTTTCTTCGCTGGGTTTCTGCTATTTCAAACACTCTCAACCTACCACATAATCTCTTCACACAACTCTCTACGTTTCTTCGCACAAGTTTCTGGTATTTCAAACACTCTCAACCTACCACATAATCTCTTCACACAAGTTTCTACTATTTCAAACACTCTCAACCTACCACATAATCTCTTCACACAACTCTCTACGTTTCTTCACACAAGTTTCTACTATTTCAAACACTATCAACCTGCCACATAATCTCTTCACACAACTCTCTACGTTTCTTTGCACAAGTTTCTACTATTTCAAACACTCTCAACCTACCACTTAATCTCTTCACACCAGTTTCTGCTATTTCAAACACTCTCAACCTGCCACATAATCTCTTCACACCAGTTTCTGCTATATCAATCACTCTCAACCTACCACATAATCTCTTCACACAACTTTCCACGTCTCTTCACACTAGTTTCTGCTATTTCAAACACTTTTAACCTACCATATAAATTATGACTTCAAGTTCACAAGTAGATTTTTTTAAATAATTAACAGAATACGGTAAGAAGTAAGTTACAACGCTAAAATAGTAGATAAAGTTTCAAAAACGAGTTTATCATTTTTGAATAATAGAAACTTGAACGTGGAAGTCAGACGTACAGTCAAAACTCAAAAAATTTTCAACTGAACTGCAGATTGTATATCATAGACGTGAAGGAAAAACTGTTTGAGTGTTATGTAAAAGTACATGTCGCTTCAGATCATACTATAACATGAGAGTTCTATTTTTTATGTTTGTAAGTGAATAAGAAATAATATTTTTCTTTGAAATAGCATTTAAAGGTTTAAAGATAATCAAATCCGAAATCCAAGAAATCTGTATCAGATTTTGTTAGACTAATTATAATTTTGTTTGTTTTTCAATTTTGTAGAAACGTACATGAGGGCTATCTGCGCTAGCCGTCCCTAATTTAGCAGTATAATACTAGAGGAAAAGCAACTAGTCATCACCACCCACAGCCAACTCTTGAACTACTCTTTTACCAACGAATAGTCGGATTAACCGTCACATTATAAAGCCACCACGACTGAAAGGGTGAGCATGTTTGGTGTGATGGGGTTTCAAAACTGCGAATCTCGTATTACGAGTCGAGTACCTTATCCACCTCCCAATGTCAGGCCCTGATTATAATAAAAGTAAATTAGAATGTAATAATATGCTAACCACGCTGTGTTCACTAAAGGTACTATAAAAACACTGGTTGATGTGTCACTTACCATTATATATTCCAACGTTGAAAGAAGTAGGACTTTTCTATAGTTATTGGTGTAAAACATACACTGATCGAATCGAAAATTTTCAACAGTTGTTAAGTATACAACCCCACCTTAGCCCTGGTGTTAAAGAAGTATAGGCTTTTCTGAGCTCGCATTATCACAGCAGACTCACACTGTAAAAATCGTAAATGTACACTGGTATCATAGGTGGCTACGCAGGACACTGACACCTACCGGCAGAACCTGAATGTACCGGCATCACAGCGCCCATTGGTTCTGTCTTCCAATGACCTGGATGTTTTCGTTGTAGCTTATTAAACAGACACATTATATATGTATACATATATATATCAGACTAGTTTTGTACCAGCAGCAAAAAGGCATTAAGTCTTGTCTTTATTTTTAACCACTAGAGGGTTTGAAATATGTTTTTCACACGCAAATGAATACAAGAATTTTGTTATCCTATAAAATGTAACTTCATTACTTAGCACTGTAATATTTTGTTGGATATTTGAATATACGATAAGAGTAATATAAAATATGTAATATTGTTTTTATTTCAAAAATATACCAATTTAATGAGTTTTGAGGCCGGAGAGACCTATGAAAGAATGAGTTCTGTGTTGATCACTTCTTCCTTTTTACATAAAAACATCACTAAAGAAAGAAACAAAAAGTCAGTTCCATGTTAACATTTTCCCTTCAGTTGATCAAGCAAAAAAATGGTCATTATAACATGACTAATGTTGAGATTACAATACCGCTCTAAAACTAAGCGAAGTAAAAACATGTATGGTGTTCTAAAAACGTTTTTCATTCATACTGCCCCACATTTATACAAGAATGTCAAGTGTACTTGTCTCTGGTGCTTCTAATTTATCCCAATAAACTGTTTAAAATATTAAAGCTATAAACATTATCCTGGTTAGACCAACTACACAAAGTACAGGCTTTAGCTTTATAGGATTTGGTTTGTCTAACCACAGAAAGTACGTACAGTCTCTAGCTATATTGGATTTGGTTAATTCAACTACACAAAATAGTTTTTAGTTAGAAAGGATTTGGTTAGTTCGACAACACAATGCACAGTTTTCAGTTACATAGGATCTGGTTAGATCATCCAAACAAAGTACAGTCTCTAGCTATATAGAATTTGGTTAGACCAACTACACAAAGTACAGTCTTTAGTTTTATAGGATCTGGTTAGTCTAAGTACACAAAGTACAGTCTTTAGTTATATAGGATTTGGTTAGTCAAACTAAACAAAATACAGCTTTTAATTATATAGTTAGTTCAACTCCACAAAGCAGTTTTCAGTTATATAGGATCTGATTAGTTCAACTCCACAAAGCAGTTTTCAGTTATATAGGATCTGATTAGTTCAACTACACAGAGTAGTTTTCAGGTATATAGGATCTGAATAGTTCAACTACACAGAGTAGTTTTCAGGTATATAGGATCTGAATAGTTCAACTACACAGACTAGTTTTCAGGTATATAGGATCTGAATAGTTCAACTACACAGAGTAGTTTTCAGGTATATAGGATCTGAATAGTTCAACTACACAGAGTAGTTTTCAGGTATATAGGATCTGAATAGTTCGACTACACAGAGTAGTTTTCAGGTATATAGGATCTGAATAGTTCGACTACACAGAGTAGTTTTCAGGTATATAGGATCTGAATAGTTCAACTACACAGAGTAGTTTTCAGGTATATAGGATCTGAATAGTTCAACTACACAGAGTAGTTTTCAGGTATATAGGATCTGATTAGTTCAACTACACAAAGCAGTTTTCAGTTATATAGGATCTGATTAGTTCAACTACACAGAGTAGTTTTCAGGTATATAGGATCTGAATAGTTCAACTACACAGAGTAGTTTTCAGGTATATAGGATCTGAATAGTTCAACTACACAGAGTAGTTTTCAGGTATATAGGATCTGAATAGTTCAACTACACAGAGTAGTTTTCAGGTATATAGGATCTGAATAGTTCAACTACACAGACTAGTTTTCAGGTATATAGGATCTGAATAGTTCAACTACACAGAGTAGTTTTCAGGTATATAGGATCTGAATAGTTCAACTACACAGAGTAGTTTTCAGGTATATAGGATCTGATTAGTTCAACTACACAGAGTAGTTTTCAGTTATATAGGATGTGATTAGTTCAACTACACAAAGCAGTTTTCAGGTATATAGGATCTGAATAGTTCAACTACACAGAGTAGTTTTCAGGTATATAGGATCTGAATAGTTCAACTACACAGAGTAGTTTTCAGGTATATAGGATCTGAATAGTTCAACTACACAGAGTAGTTTTCAGGTATATAGGATGTGATTAGTTCAACTACACAGAGTAGTTTTCAGGTATATAGGATCTGAATAGTTCAACTACACAGAGTAGTTTTCAGGTATATAGGATCTGAATAGTTCAACTACACAGACTAGTTTTCAGTTATATAGGATCTGATTAGTTCAACTCCACAAAGCAGTTTTCAGTTATATAGGATCTGAATAGTTCAACTACACAGAGTAGTTTTCAGGTATATAGGATCTGAATAGTTCAACTACACAGAGTAGTTTTCAGGTATATAGGATCTGATTAGTTCAACTACACAGAGTAGTTTTCAGTTATATAGGATGTGATTAGTTCAACTACACAAAGCAGTTTTCAGGTATATAGGATCTGATTAGTTCAACTACACAAAGCAGTTTTCAGGTATATAGGATCTGAATAGTTCAACTACACAGAGTAGTTTTCAGGTATATAGGATCTGAATAGTTCAACTACACAGAATAGTTTTCAGGTATATAGGATCTGAATAGTTCAACTACACAGAGTAGTTTTCAGGTATATAGGATCTGAATAGTTCAACTACACAGAGTAGTTTTCAGGTATATAGGATCTGAATAGTTCAGCTACACAGAGTAGTTTTCAGGTATATAGGATCTGAATAGTTCAACTACACAGAGTAGTTTTCAGGTATATAGGATGTGATTAGTTCAACTACACAGAGTAGTTTTCAGGTATATAGGATCTGAATAGTTCAGCTACACAGAGTAGTTTTCAGGTATATAGGATCTGAATAGTTCAACTACACAGAGTAGTTTTCAGGTATATAGGATGTGATTAGTTCAACTACACAGAGCAGTTTTCAGGTATATAGGATCTGAATAGTTCAACTACACAGAGCAGTTTTCAGGTATATAGGATCTGAATAGTTCAACTACACAGAGCAGTTTTCAGGTATATAGGATCTGAATAGTTCGACTACACGAAATATAGTTTTTTAATAATATAGGATCGGGTTACTTCAATTAAACAAAGTACAGTCTCTACCTAAATAGGGCTTCATTAGTCTGACTTCGCAAAGTACAGTCTTTACCTATATAGGACTTCGTTAGTCCAACTACACAAAGTACAGTCTCTAGCTATATAAAATGTTGTTAGTCCAACTAGATAAAGTACAGTCTCTAGCTATATAAAATGTTGTTAGTCCAACTACACAAAGTACAGTCTCTAGCTATATAAAATGTTGTTAGTCCAACTAGATAAAGTACAGTCTCTAGCTATATAAAATGTTGTTAGTCCAACTACACAAAGTACAGTCTCTAGCTATATAAAATGTTGTTAGTCCAACTACACAAAGTACAGTCTCTAGCTATATAAAATGTTGTTAGTCCAACTAGATAAAGTACAGTCTCTAGCTATATAAAATGTTGTTAGTCCAACTAGATAAAGTACAGTCTCTAGCTATATAAAATGTTGTTAGTCCAACTAGATAAAGTACAGTCTCTAGCTATATAAAATGTTGTTAGTCCAACTAGATAAAGTACAGTCTCTAGCTATATAAAATGTTGTTAGTCCAACTAGATAAAGTACAGTCTCTAGCTATATAAAATGTTGTTAGTCCAACTAGATAAAGTACAGTCTCTAGCTATATAAAATGTTGTTAGTCCAACTACACAAAGTACAGTCTCTAGCTATATAAAATGTTGTTAGTCCAACTAGATAAAGTACAGTCTCTAGCTATATAAAATGTTGTTAGTCCAACTACACAAAGTACAGTCTCTAGCTATATAAAATGTTGTTAGTCCAACTACACAAAGTACAGTCTCTAGCTATATAAAATGTTGTTAGTCCAACTAGATAAAGTACAGTCTCTAGCTATATAAAATGTTGTTAGTCCAACTAGATAAAGTACAGTCTCTAGCTATATAAAATGTTGTTAGTCCAACTAGATAAAGTACAGTCTCTAGCTATATAAAATGTTGTTAGTCCAACTAGATAAAGTACAGTCTCTAGCTATATAAAATGTTGTTAGTCCAACTAGATAAAGTACAGTCTCTAGCTATATAAAATGTTGTTAGTCCAACTAGATAAAGTACAGTCTCTAGCTATATAAAATGTTGTTAGTCCAACTACACAAAGTACAGTCTCTAGCTATATAAAATGTTGTTAGTCCAACTAGATAAAGTACAGTCTCTAGCTATATAAAATGTTGTTAGTCCAACTACACAAAGTACAGTCTCTAGCTATATAAAATGTTGTTAGTCCAACTAGATAAAGTACAGTCTCTAGCTATATAAAATGTTGTTAGTCCAACTACACAAAGTACAGTCTCTAGCTATATAAAATGTTGTTAGTCCAACTACACAAAGTACAGTCTCTAGCTATATAAAATGTTGTTAGTCCAACTAGATAAAGTACAGTCTCTAGCTATATAAAATGTTGTTAGTCCAACTACACAAAGTACAGTCTCTAGCTATATAAAATGTTGTTAGTCCAACTAGATAAAGTACAGTCTCTAGCTATATAAAATGTTGTTAGTCCAACTACACAAAGTACAGTCTCTAGCTATATAAAATGTTGTTAGTCCAACTACACAAAGTACAGTCTCTAGCTATATAAAATGTTGTTAGTCCAACTAGATAAAGTACAGTCTCTAGCTATATAAAATGTTGTTAGTCCAACTAGATAAAGTACAGTCTCTAGCTATATAAAATGTTGTTAGTCCAACTAGATAAAGTACAGTCTCTAGCTATATAAAATGTTGTTAGTCCAACTAGATAAAGTACAGTCTCTAGCTATATAAAATGTTGTTAGTCCAACTAGATAAAGTACAGTCTCTAGCTATATAAAATGTTGTTAGTCCAACTACACAAAGTACAGTCTCTAGCTATATAAAATGTTGTTAGTCCAACTAGATAAAGTACAGTCTCTAGCTATATAAAATGTTGTTAGTCCAACTAGATAAAGTGCATCTCCAGCTTTCAAGACTTCGTCAATCAAACTAGACGAACTACTCTGTTACACAAAGTCAAACTTCTTTAGTCCAGTTAAATTAATGTTATATGACACAATCCAATCGCATGTCTTTACTTATGTGTTATATATTTTTTAACCATTATTTTTAAGAAAACAAAATAATATGAATGTGGGTTTACAGTCAAAAACTAATAAAGTGAGAATTACACCCAATAAACTAAAAAACTCCTAAACGTTTGTCTCGAATTTAAAGAAAGGACAAATTTTATGATTCTTAATGAAATGTATTGACAGTTGGAAAACAAAGCAAAGTTTGAAATGTTCCAAATTTGTTTAGTCCCTCTGTTTGGAGTTCTATTGGTCAAACATTTTTGTCCGTGTAGTCCAATAAATTATCGACTAGTATATCAAATAGTTTGATTGAGAAACATGATCTGTTTTGTAGTTTGTAACTATTGTAGCCCAGCATTTATAACAACACTTTAAGAAATCATAAGGGTGTCTTTACTGCATAGTTTAACCGGAGATCTACATTGGTACAGTTTGAATTATATCAGAGCAGGTTCTCTGATCGCGACATCCGTTCCACGTGTACTGTTGAACGTGGTTTACGTTATGAGTTTATCTGATTTGTAGGATTATGACATCAGAGTTTCAAGAATTTGTTGTTCGAGCTTATTAGTACGGCGATGATCACAGAAATCAAAGTAAAACAATGTTTTAATTATTAAAACCAGGAAGTAAACTTGTAACAGACTCCTGATTTCTGGCACTACTTGTCAGCAGCGCATGGGTCCTCCCACAGAGCTGTGTGCTGAACCTTGAGGAGAAAAAACGAAACAAAAACAGAACAAAACATAACAGCGAAACACGTTTGGAAATGACGGTGATAATAAATCCTGCCAGGTTTGTTTTTTCTTGATCAGTATATCATTACAGCATACATACCATTCAACGATACGAATCTTTCTATATTTCGTTACTACCCAACATATTAGACCACCTCTGCTGAACTGTGAGGGCTCTGAGCCAACACTAAGGAAGAAGCAGGTACGTGTCCAGGAAGGTTGAGGCGGAGTACATAATGACGGGGCTTTTTACCCTGCTACGATACTCCTGAGATGTTTTAGATAGTGTTACACGACAACCTACCACATAAGATTCACAAATTAAGGTTTGATTGAACGCCTTGAAGTCTCTTCAACTCTATCGAATTCTGTCTCTGCAGCCACGCTGCTGTTAGAACCTATGAAATTTTTTTCATTAATACAAGATTTCATACAACAATAACAAATTCATATGCTATTGTTGAATTTACGACACGATACGTGAAATTCAGTATATATTGCTATTCTATATGTGTAAATTTGTTTATTTGTTTGTTTTGAATTTTGCGCAAAGCTACACGAGGGCTATCATCGCTAGCCGTCCCTAATTTAGCAGTGTGAGACAAGAGGAAAGTCAGATGGCGATCACCTCCCGTCACCAACTCTTGGTCTACCCTTTTACCAACGAATAGTGGGATTGACCGCCACATTATAACGCTGAAAGGGCTAGCATGTTTGTTGTGAGGGGGATTCGAATCCGCGACCCTCAGATTACGAGTCGAATGCCTTAACCACCGTGCCATATCAGGTCGTATGTGTAAATAGATAGATATCTTTCCTAATTTATATAATTTCTAATGTTATCAGTTATATCCTAAATTAATCTTTTTCCTAATGTATTACAGCCTAATGTGTCATTGCAGTTCGATTCCATGTAGGCCTAAATTATAACAGACGGATTGGGTGAATAAAGAATATAATTAGATAAACGTGATGAATATATTCTTTAAGAGTGAATTGTGTGACATAAAAGTGTTCGAAATGTGAATAATGATATAACGGTAATTAATATCGAGTGTATCTAAATATCGAATCAATTAGAATCATTTTCGGTTCAGCATTTTTCATTTATTTTCTTCTCGTGGAGTTTTCATGTGAACTTAAATTTATTAAATTATGACTTATTATCAATTTTTAGTTATTAATTAGTCATTGAAGATAAGTTAGAGCGTCTAAAAAAGAAATAAACTTTAACTCTTTTATAACTGAGATGACTGTGGTGACGTATATGATAAAACATCAGTACATTTGATTTATATTAATACATAACTAATGATGGTTTCAGTTCTTCCAAAGTAGGGCTAGTGCTGGGCCAGGTGGTTAGGGCGTGCGACACGGGTTGCGGGTTCGAATCAACATCCCACCAAACATGCTTGCTATTTCAGCCGGAGAGGCGTTATAATGTAATTCTCAATCCCACTGTTCGTTGTGAAAAGAATAGCCAAAGAGTTGGCAGTGGGTGGTGATAGTTAGCTGCCTTCCCTGCAGACTTACACTGCTAAATTAGGGACGGATAGCGCAAATGGCTTTCGTGTAGCTTTGCACGTAATTAATTAAAAAAAGAAACTAAAGGAAGGAATAGAGCGAAAGTTGCGTTTACTGTATATACACTAATTAACTGGTTGTGGTAGTAGAGCATATGATTAGTAGGAATAAATACTTATGCTCCATAACATACTTTAATATTAATATTTAATGCATATGTATTCTTACATTATTCTCCTAGATTATATTAAACACTCAAGTACAGGTTACTTTAAGCTACTGCATCTCGTGTTTGACTGGCGTACAACAAACAATACGAGGAGGCGCTGTATGTCATACTCGCCTTTTAATAAAGTAACTAACACTTGTTGTCCACATGTGACTGTGTATCACAAAAAGAATGACGTATAATGGCCACTGAAGTCCACTAATTAACCTTATAAGTCTTCCGTAACCTTTCAGCAGACTTCCTTAAATATATCTACCTAGAACAGATTCACCAACTTGTTTAAATATCAATGAACTACCTGATACAGATTCTTCAACTTGTTCAAATATCAATAAACTACCTGATACAGATCCTTAAACTTCTTCAAATATCAATAAACTACCTGATACAGACTCTCCAACTTGTTTAAGTATCAATAAACTACCCGAAACAGATTCTCCAACTTGTTGAAATATCAATAAACTACCCGAAATAGATTCTCCAACTTGTTTAAATATCAATAAACTACCCGAAATAGATTCTCCAACTTGTTTAAATATCAATAAACTACTTGATACAGATTCTCCATCTTGTTTAAATATCAATAAACTACCTGATGCAGATTCTCCAACTTGTTTAAATATCAATAAACTACCTGATACAGATTCTCCAACTTGTTTAAGTATCAGTAAACTACCCGAAATAGATTCTCCAACTTGTTTAAATATCAATAAACTATTTGATACAGATCCTCCTACTTCTTTAAATATCAATGAACTACCTGATACAGATTCTCCAAATTGTTTAAGTATCAGTAAACTACCCGAAATAGATTCTCCAACTTGTTTAAGTATCAGTAAACTACCCGAAATAGATTCTCCACCTTGTTTAAATATCAATAAACTATTTGATACAGATCCTCCTACTTGTTTAAATATCAATAAACTATTTGATACAGATCCTCCAACTTGTTTAAATATCAATGAACTGCCTGAAATACAGATTCTCCAACTTGTTTAAGTATCAGTAAACTACCCGAAATAGATTCTCCAACTTGTTTAAATATCAATAAACTATT
Source organism: Tachypleus tridentatus (assembly GCF_004210375.1). Taxonomy (NCBI): domain Eukaryota; kingdom Metazoa; phylum Arthropoda; class Merostomata; order Xiphosura; family Limulidae; genus Tachypleus; species Tachypleus tridentatus. The sequence continues at coordinate 259,936,069 of NC_134837.1, read as the reverse complement.
TGATACAGATCCTCCTACTTGTTTAAATATCAATAAACTATTTGATACAGATCCTCCTACTTCTTTAAATATCAATGAACTACCTGATACAGATTCTCCAACTTGTTTAAGTATCAGTAAACTACCCGAAATAGATTCTCCAACTTGTTTAACTATCAATAAACTACCTGATACAGATTCTCCAACTTCTTTAAATATCAATAAACTACCTGATACAGATTCTTCCAACTTGTTCAAATATCAATAAACTACCTGATACAGATTCTCCAACTTGTTTAAGTATCAATAAACTACCCGAAACAGATTCTCCAACTTGTTGAAATATCAATAAGCTACACGAAACAGATTCTCCAACTTGTTGAAATATCAATAAACTACCTGATACAGACTCTCCAACTTGTTTAAGTATCAATAAACTACCCGAAACAGATTCTCCAACTTGTTGAAATATCAATAAGCTACACGAAACAGATTCTCCAACTTGTTGAAATATCAATAAACTACCTGATACAGATTCTCCAACTTGTTTAAATATCAATAAACTACCTGATACAGATTCTCCAACTTGTTTAAATATCAATAAACTACCTGATACAGATTTTCCAACTTCTTTAAATATCAATAAACTACCTGATACAGATTCTCCAACTTGTTTAAATATCAATAAACTACCTGATACAGATTCTCCAACTTGTTTAAGTATCAGTAAACTACCCGAAATAGATTCTCCAACTTGTTTAAATATCAATAAACTACCTGATAAGATCCTTCAACTTGTTCAAATATCAATAAACTACCTGATACAGATTCTCCAACTTGTTTAAGTATCAATAAACTACCTGATAAGATCCTTCAACTTGTTCAAATATCAATAAACTACCTGATGCAGATTCTCCAACTTGTTTAAATATCAATAAACTACCTGATACAGATTCTCCAACTTGTTTAAGTATCAATAAACTACCCGAAACAGATTCTCCAACTTGTTGAAATATCAATAAGCTACCCGAAACAGATTCTCCAACTTGTTGAAATATCAATAAGCTACCCGAAACAGATTCTCCAACTTATTGAAATATCAATAAGCTTCCCGAAACAGATTCTCCAACTTGTTTAAATATCAATAAGCTACCTGATACAGATTCTCCAACTTGTTGAAATATCAATAAACTACCTGATACAGATTCTCCAACTTGTTTAAATATCAATAAACTACCCGAAACAGATTCTCCAACTTGTTTAAATATCAATGAACTACCTGATACAGATTTTCCAACTTGTTTAAATATCAATAAACTATTTGATACAGATTCTCCAACTTGTTTAAATATTAATAAACTACCTGATACAGATTCTCCAACTTGTTTAAATATCAGTAAACTACCCGAAACAGATTCTCCAACTTGTTTAAATATAAATGAACTACCTGATACAGATTTTCCAACTTGTTTAAATATCAATAAACTACCTGATACAGATTCTCCAACTTGTTTAAATATCAATAAACTACCTGATACAGATTCTCCAACTTGTTTAAGTATCAGTAAATTACCCGAAACAGATTCTCCAACTTGTTTAAATATCAATAAACTACCCGAAATAGATTCTCCAACTTGTTTAAATATCAATAAACTACCCGAAATAAATTCTCCAAATTGTTTAAATATCAATAAACTATTTGATACAGATTCTCCAACTTGTTTAAATATCAATAAACTACCTGATACAGATTTTCCAACTTGTTTAAATATCAATAAACTACCCAAAACAGATTCTCCAACTTGTTTAAATATCAATAAACTACCCGAAACAGAATCTCGAACTTATTTAAATATCAATAAACTACCCGAAACAGATTCTCCAAATTGTTTAAATATCAATAAACTACCCGAAACAGATTCTCCAACTTGTTTAAGTATAAATAAACCTCCAATAATTTATATAATCATCGATGGGAAGAAATGACCGAGTGGCATCACGTTTGCCTGGTCAAGTTATGTGTGTGACTAAACTTGACTCTTTACGTCCAAATAGGGCCTGGCATGGCCGAGCGCGTAAGGCGTGCGACTCGTAATCCGAGGGTCGCGGGTTCGCGCCCGCGTCGCGCTAAACATGCTCGCCCTCCCAGCCGTGGGGGCGTTATAATGTGGCGGTCAATCCCACTTTTCGTTGATAAAAGAGTAGCCCAAGAGTTGGCGGTGCGTGGTGATGACTAGCTGCCTTCCCTCTAGTCTTACCCTGCTAAATTAGGGACGGCTAGCACAGATAGCCCTCGAGTAGCTTTGTGCGAAATTCCAAAAAAAACAAAACAAAATACTAACAAACATCGAAATAGACAAACCATCTGTTTAATAAATCATGACACGTTACTTTTCATGAAGACAAACCATCTATTTCCTAAGACATGAGGCATTATGCTAAAAAAAAACCCATCTGTTTCATAAAACATGACACATTATGTTCTCGTGGCTAAACCATCTGCCACAACGTAAAACATTACAGGCTAATATAGACAAATAACGTGGTACAAGTTACGTGACACATTGCGTTCACGTGCACTATGTAAAATTCGTAAGAAGAAAATGAAATGCAGTTAATAACGCAGTATCAGAATTATCGGAGCAAACAGATCTATTGATGGCTAGCGATTTTCAAAGACATGCACGTAAGGCCTGTTATTAGACACCTAGCTTGGTGTTTGGATGTAGTGCCTTATCTGACACTACCTACCGCACACAGGTCACAGTGCTTTTACAAGGGTTTCATGCTTTAGGCCTAAAGGTCGGTCAATCATCTTATCAGTAACTTCTTCATCACAAAGCTAGGTGTTAAAAACTGCGTAAAAACACGCAGTCTCCGAGATTTTCATTAAATCGTTCCTGCAATGTTTGCATTGAACATCGAATCGTCAAAGGTTTATATTACACCGTTCTTTTAATGTTTACCATCGTTGTATCGTCAACGTTTTTCTAATAACACCATTCTAGCGAAGGGGGCAGAACTTAGTGTAAAGTCTATAAACGTGAAGCACGTGCATCGTATAACATGAAAAATAGATAAATTCGAAGCAGATCTTTTTTTTTTTTTCTAATTTCGCGCAAAGCTACACGTGGGCTATCTGCACTAGCCGTCTCTAATTTAGCAATGTAAGACTAGAGGGAAGGCAGCTGGTCATCACCAACCACCGCCAATTCTTGGGCAACTCTTTTACCAACGAATAGTGGGATTGACTGTCACATTATAACGCCCCCACGGCTGGAAGGGCGAGCATGTTTGGTGCGACGGAGATTCGAACCCGCGACCCTCAGATGACGAGTCGACCGCCTTAACCCACCTGGCAATGCCGGGCCATCGAGGCAAAGCAGTAACTTGTATAATAAATGTCTTTGATTACAATAAGAAAATAAGTTATTGTAATATAACAAAGTAAAACGACTATTACCTTACATGATGAAACAAGCCTAAGTTTCCTTTTTAAAACCCAGACATTTCAGGTTAGAAACATTCAAACTCATCTAGACTCCGCCATGTTGAAATATGTGGAGTCGCAAATGAGTCACAACCGTAAGTCAGTAGTGAAACACGCTAGTTTGTAAATGTCAGATGTCAACCATGTGGCTTTGGAAACGCCCCAGGTTTCTCTTACCATCAGTTTGGATGTTATAGATAAGGTTTATATCACTTTAACTCAAACCGTACAACTGATACGTCGTTTCTGAACAGCAGAGTTTGTTGTATGAAAAGGGCGTATCCAGAAAGTCAGGATCTTCAGAGAAAACACAAACAAACAAAAAAAGAACAAATCTCCAGCAGTTGTGACAGTTGAAATTCTATAAAGCAGGATTAGAATAAATTAATATATGAGACCTTGTTCTGGTTTTATTCGCCATATACTTTTCTGCGCCACCAATATCACGAGTGAGGTTCGCGTTTGCGCGATTCAGTTTTATTACTCATCAGACTCTCTATTAGCCAACCCTCAAATCGAAAGGGTTTGACATCTTGGGTTCAAAACTGTAATTAGATCTCAAATTGGTCAAGGGATGACGGAGCTATGAGCTAAAAGTTTGTACTCCAAAAAAAACGAACAAACTCAGAGCCGTTTTATGAGCCACTATGCCGCGGCTTAAAATAAATAAACAAACAAAAACACACAGACGAATGTAGAGATTGTTATTTAATTTCTGATGCTCTAAATAATTGTTCTACATATCATTGAAACTCTTAATACTGTTCTACATATCATTTAATCTCTTAATAATGTTCTACATATCATTGAATCTCTTAATAATGTTCTACATATCATTGAATCTCTTAATACTGTTCTACATATCATTTAATCTCTTAATAATGTTCTACATATCATTGAATCTCTTAATAATGTTCTACATTATGAGGTATGGAGGCTTGTTTGTTTGTTTTTTTGGAATTTCGCACAAAGCTACTCGAGGGCTATCTGTGCTAGCACCCTAATTTAGCAGTGTAAGACTAGAGGGAAGGCAGCTAATCATCACCACCCACCGCCAACTCTTGGGCTACTCTTTTACCAACGAATAGTGGGATTGACCGTCACATTATACACCCCCACGGCTGGGAGGGCGGGCATGTTTAGCGCGACGCGGGCTCGAACCCGCGACCCTCAGATTACGAGTCGAACACTTTAATTCATCTTAACCGAAATTCAAAACAAACCAAACAAAACCATAAATTCAGTCTATAAAGACTGAAATATTTGAAAGAAGCTGGTTTTCAAATACATATTCATACTTGGTCAACTATGTAACTCTGCAAATTGTTAACTGTAATTTTATTATGAATTTCCGAGTCTTCTCTTTGGGACAGTCGGCCCGCTTTGGCCAAGTAGTTAGGGCACTAGAATCGCAATTTGAGGGTCGCAGGTTCGTTACATCAAATATGCTCGTCCTTTCAAATGTGAGGGCGTTATAAGTGACGGCTAATCCTATTATTCGTTGGTAAAAAGAGTAGCCAAATAGTTGGCGTCCCTCAGATTACAAGTCGAACGCTTTAACCCGCCTGGTCATGCCGGGCCCATAACGTGAAACTTATGAATAAAAAAGATAAAGTGTAACCGTATTTCTGATACGTTATTTTCTGAGTTAAATCTCGAATAATACAACGACAACTCTCTCTATTTATTTCGTATATTTTCTCTAGGTCATTGGATATGGTTACATCACAACCTATTTCGATTAAAGGAATGATACCCAGACAACAGTCTTATCTGTGAGTGTTCCACCCTTGTTAGGGTTCGCCATTTAAATCAGCGTCGCAGACGATTTTTATTAGTAGTAGTAGTAGCATAATAATGTCTTAATTCGCAGCGAAGCCTGGTGGTTCCTTGCGCAAGAAAAAATAACAAAACACAAACGGGTGTGTTTTTTTTCTTGTCTCTTTAAAAATATCTTATCTTACAATGTTAACACACACTAACGATATAATTTCGGGCGACGAACATCCTTTCAAACATGTCGGACGCTTTATATGCCCTACTCTATTTTCTTTAAGTGATTGTCTTTGTTATAGATACGCCTTACAAACAGGTTATATTCTCTGGCCAACCGCTGTTCTTAAATGAACATTTGACTTTACGTTTATTAAACGAGAGTCCAACAGGTCACTTGTCCTTACCCAACATCTCTGTGTTTTTAGTTAAAAGCCGTAAATTATTTCCTTAATGGCATGGTTCACAACGTTATTATTCCCCGCGGATAGGGATATGTTAACAATGTTACGGTTAATCTTTACTTCCTATAGTTTATGGTATATCTGACATATAAGGTTATTTTGCTATCGCTGCTACAAATAAAACTAGTTTTATCAAATTAAAGGACGAAGTCAGTATAGAATCACTTTAAGTAGTTGTGGTCTATAAATTTTAACACCTAATTTAGCTGTGGTCCCTAACCTTTAACACCCACTTTAACTGTAGTTTATAAAATTCAACACCCACTTTCGCTGTAGTCTGTAAATTTCAACACCCAGTTTAGTTGTGGTCTGTAAATTTCAACACCCAATTTATCTGTGGTTTGTAAATTTCAATACCCAGTTTAGTTGTGGTCTGTAAATTTCAACACCCGATTTATCTGTGGTTTGTAAATTTCAATACCCTATTTAGTTGTGGTCTGTAAATTTCAACACCAATTTATCTGTGGTTTGTAAATTTCAATACCCTATTTAGTTGTGGTCTGTAAATTTCAATACCCTATTTAGTTGTGGTCTGTAAATTTCAACATCCACTTTCTTGTGGTCTGTAAATTTTAACGCACAGTTTATCTGTGGTCTGTTAATTTCAACACACACAACATTATACTTTGATCGTGTCATTTTAAGCCACATAATGATCAGACTACCTGTGTTGTACTCACCACGAAGTATCGAATCCCAGATTTTAGCGCTATCCGTCCGTAAGATTACTGCTGATCTATGGGGGGGCGTACATTGAAAAGAAAAGATTCTAAACGAAACTGTAACACCCACCTGATTAAAAATATATATATTCATTCCGGTTTAGGAACGGCTTCAAACACTCAGAAGTTGGAACAAAAAGCTGTTTTATTTTTTATGTAGTTTAGGTTTTTACTCTTCTGTATAGGAAATTATAAAACTGACATAAAGTGTTATAATTTGGTAGCCTGTAGAACCACGAGGTATTATTGAAGACGCCCCTGGTAGCTCATTGATAAATCCGAGGGTCGATAATACGAAAAATGAATTTTCGTATCAGCGGTTTGACAGCACAAATAGCTCTTTGTGTAGTTTTGTGCTTAATAACAAATAAACAGATTAATTTAAATGTCATATATCAATTAAGAAAGAAAGAAATATTCGTAATGAACTCTGAGTTTTTGTTGGTTCGTATAGGAAGCTTCAAGATTCTGTGTAAATTTAAGCCACGATTTGACGTAAAAATATTGATTCGAATGTGTAGCAGACTACAAACAGCAATGCTACTATGGAAACAATATAATGTGAACAAAATGAATCTTTATAAACTTGTATAAGGAGTTTTAACAGCCTATCACGAGCCGCTGAGAGATATCTCTGTAGAAAAAAAATAAACGATACAATCAGGTTTTCTTAATTTGAAATTAAATTTTTGGGCATGTTCAATGGCTAAAAAAGAGGGCATTTCCCGCACTATTTTAGCGTTAGAGCTGCGTAATACGATTTTAAGTGCTGAGGTGGCTGAAATATGTATGCCAGCGTATCATGAACATAACGCCCAAGCATAAGAAAAACATGAAATGCATGGAAGTCTCTTAATGAAACGCAGGGGTGTTTAGGTGCCGTTTAAACCACCTTGGCTACTTTCAAACTGTTGTTATTTTCTTATCCCACTGCTGACTACCGTGATGCTTCGATCTTCCCTTCGATCAATTGAAAGCTAAACATAAAAAGGTGGTAACAGAAGTATAAAGGGTCGACTGTGACTTAATTAATGATGCTGAAAATTGATGATGACGTATTGCACTTTAAAAATTAGCAATTAACAAATGAAAATCTGTCTCGAGAAAAAACAAAGTTTGTTTGTTTTGAAATTTCGCACAAAGCTACTCGAGGGCTATCTGTGCTAGCCGTCCCTAATTTAGCAGTGTAAGACTAGAGGGAAGGCAGCTAGTCATCACCACCCACCGCCAACTCTTGGGCTACTCTTTTACCAACGAAAAGTTGGATGGACCGTCACATTATACGCCCCTACGGCTGGGAGGACGAGCATGTTTAGCGCGACGCGAGCGCGAACCCGCGACCCTCGGATTACGAGTCGCACGCCTTACGCGCTTGGCCATGCCAGGCCAAAAAAAAACAAAGTCCAAAACCAAGCTTTGTGGGAGTTTTCGGATTGTATGTATTTTTAACATTCAACAAACTGTAGTGTAAAGACACGTGTTAAAGAACGAATTAATATGTGTATAAAGTGTAAACAATTGTATTTCTACACAAGTTAAGTAAAAGTAAATATTTAAAAAATATTGAGAATGATAAAAGAACACAATCGTCCTATCGACATCGGAAAGCTAGTTCACCATTCCTGTAAAGTTTCAAACTGTCCTACACTTTCACACAGCACGATAGCCGTCCCTAATTTAGCAGTGGCAGACTGGAGGAAGGGAGCTGTTATATAACGCCCCCACGGTTGGAAGGATAAGCATGTTTGATGGCGAGATTCGAACCCATGACCTACAGATTGCAAGTTGACCACACCTAACAATGAGACATTCTTGATTTGAAACGTGTTTACTAGGTATAAGTTCGACCAATCTGGCTGCACGATAAAACAGTTTACCAATGTTGGTTAATACATAACTGGAAAGGGTACATATGTTTCTTAAGAATTCATTTTTATAGACTTCATGAGGTTATTTATGAAACATATGGTTTTCTATTGTTTCTGGTTTATTAATTTTTACATTTCTGGATAAAAAAACATGCAAATATGCGTGTTTGAACATACACCATTAATAACCACTCCACTGTTGTTTGAACATACACCATTAATAACCACTCCAATGTTGTTTGAACATACACCATTAATAATCACTCCACTGTTGTTTCAACATACACCATTACTAATCACTCCACCTTTGTTTGAACATACACCATTAATAATCACTCCACAGTTGTTTGAACATACACCATTAATAACCACTCCACCTTTGTTTGAACATACACCATTACTAATCACTCCACTGTTGTTTCAACATACACCATTAATAATTACTCCACCTTTGTTTGAACATACACCATTAATAATCACTCCACTGTTGTTTCAACATACACCATTACTAATCACTCCACCTTTGTTTGAACATACACCATTAATAATCACTCCACAGTTGTTTGAACATACACCATTAATAAACCACTCCACCTTTTGTTTGAAACATACACCATTACTAATCACTCCACTGTTGTTTCAACATACACCATTACTAATCACTCCACCTTTGTTTGAACATACACCATTAATAATCACTCCACAGTTGTTTGAACATACACCATTAATAACCACTCCACCTTTGTTTGAACATACACCATTACTAATCACTCCACTGTTGTTTCAACATACACCATTAATAATTACTCCACCTTTGTTTGAACATACACCATTACTAATCACTCCACTGTTGTTTCAACATACACCATTAATAATTACTCCACCTTTGTTTGAACATACACCATTAATAATCACTCCACTGTTGTTTCAACATACACCATTACTAATCACTCCACCTTTGTTTGAACATACACCATTAATAATCACTCCACAGTTGTTTGAACATACACCATTAATAACCACTCCACCTTTGTTTGAACATACACCATTACTAATCACTCCACTGTTGTTTCAACATACACCATTACTAATCACTCCACCTTTGTTTGAACATACACCATTAATAATCACTCCACTGTTGTTTCAACATACACCATTACTAATCACTCCACCTTTGTTTGAACATACACCATTAATAATCACTCCACAGTTGTTTGAACATACACCATTAATAACCACTCCACCTTTGTTTGAACATACACCATTACTAATCACTCCACTGTTGTTTCAACATACACCATTAATAATTACTCCACCTTTGTTTGAACATACACCATTAATAATCACTCCACTGTTGTTTCAACATACACCATTACTAATCACTCCACCTTTGTTTGAACATACACCATTAATAATCACTCCACAGTTGTTTGAACATACACCATTAATAACCACTCCACCTTTGTTTGAACATACACCATTACTAATCACTCCACTGTTGTTTCAACATACACCATTACTAATCACTCCACCTTTGTTTGAACATACACCATTAATAATCACTCCACAGTTGTTTGAACATACACCATTAATAACCACTCCACCTTTGTTTGAACATACACCATTACTAATCACTCCACTGTTGTTTCAACATACACCATTAATAATTACTCCACCTTTGTTTGAACATACACCATTACTAATCACTCCACTGTTGTTTCAACATACACCATTAATAATTACTTCCACCTTTGTTTGAACATACACCATTAATAATCACTCCACTGTTGTTTCAACATACACCATTACTAATCACTCCACCTTTGTTTGAACATACACCATTAATAATCACTCCACAGTTGTTTGAACATACACCATTAATAACCACTCCACCTTTGTTTGAACATACACCATTACTAATCACTCCACTGTTGTTTCAACATACACCATTACTAATCACTCCACCTTTGTTTGAACATACACCATTAATAATCACTCCACAGTTGTTTGAACATACACCATTAATAACCACTCCACCTTTGTTTGAACATACACCATTACTAATCACTCCACTGTTGTTTCAACATACACCATTAATAATTACTCCACCTTTGTTTGAACATACACCATTAATAATCACTCCACAGTTGTTTGAACATACACCATTAATAATTACTCCACCTTTGTTTGAACATACACCATTAATAATTACTCCACCTTTGTTTGAACATACACCATTAATAATCACTCCACTGTTGTTTGAACATACACCATTAATAATCACTCCACTGTTGTTTGAACATACACCTTTAATAAATACTTCACTGTTGTTTGAACATGCACCATTAATAATCACTCCACAGTTGTTTGAATGTATTCTGTGAATTACTCTGTTGGTGTTTGTATATTTGAAATTACACTCCCCCCCCCCACACACACACACTTGCTGTGGGTGAATTATAATAAATCGTGTACACATAAAAAAAATATCGTTCCTATCGTAGATAAAGTTATTGAATAGAAAAAGGAGAATTCGACACATTTAACCTCACATGTTAAATTTATTGTTAATTACGTAGTTTGAAAGATTAAATCCACCCTGTAGAAAGAGGCGAGAAATAACTCGATGTTTTAAAACAACAAATCAACTAAATTTTTATATATAATTTTGTATTACACAAAATTTTTCTTTATTTTCACTTTATGTGATAATCGGTTATTTCTCGTCGATGGACAGGAAACGAACCCCAGATTTTATCATTTTATAAGTCAGTAAAATTATTGCTGTCTCACCGGGAGACTATGTGGAAAGTCCGTGGTAAAAATCAATAATTCTTCAGTGGGACCTAACATGAAACAGGTTCCGACAAGATGGTGGAACTATCCCAGAATTCCTTATTGTGTTTAATTAGGAGCGGTTCGAGTGAGTACAGTTTTTTTTATCAGTTTGCAACGACCTAGATCTACATTATTTGAAATGTTACTAAGCAAATAAATAATTTGGGGACAATTCCGCCATCTTGTTGTAACCTGTTTTACCTTACATTAAACCATCAGCTGTCTTAGGTCGATGTCACAGACTGTTTTTGCTGTCACGATGAGTTTTCATAACTTTATGAGATTATTGGGCTTAAATCCATACACTACACTAAAAGTCCAATGTAATATCTGTACAAAAGTAGTTAAAGTAATAATATAACGAAAAGAACGTTACAGTATAAGAATAGCTTTAATATTTATGACCAATAGCAATTTTATCAGTTAAATTATATTAAGAAAATGAATTTTTTTATTTAAGCAGAAATAAAATACAGAAATGCACTTTCTGTGACAAAAACAGGTATCTAAATCTTATTTTTTAACGTTGTAAACCTACAGGCTTAAAATGTAAAATGACTCACCTGTTTCACTGAGGGGTGAGCACGTTTTACTGAAACGATTTTGAGTATAAATATAAGTAAATCAGTGACAAACACAACTGATGTAAAAATGATGTGAAACGGAATGTATAAAAACTACATTTTGGTATTGTTGTGTGTCTCGTAAGTAGTGTGATGATAGCAAAAGTTGAGTGCTTTGAGGAATGCTATATAACAATTCTTCCCAACATTAAGACATTCAGACCATAATTATGTATTCAGATCAGTGATTTAGAATCTCCAAGGGGAAAAATAGCATTTGTAAATTTTGAAAACAAAGAAATATCGATCAATTTGAGGTACCAGGACCACCAAGAAAGAGACTTGAAATAAGTTATACCACACCGTAGATAAGTAAAATACAACATCCTGCAAAAGGCGAGAATATACGAACACAAAGATCAATGTCAAAAGTCGTCCATGTGCTCTAGGGCAGACAAAAATACACAACATAAACCCACAGCATAGTCGTTCAGCCTTTGCATACTTTAAACAGCTGGAAGACACCGGTCAAGCAGTCAGATGCAACGCCTGTGGATTTTAACATGACAACCTTATGGCAGAGCTAGTGTTATGACACACGGCCGTTAGGTAAAACACGATTGGAAACGATGACGTAGTGAGGCTCCATAGTTGTTTAATATAACATTCTTAGTCATTGCACACTAAAACTTTGTAAAATGAATAGATCTGAAACACAGGTTTTGTTTAGTGTAGTCTGCGGGACTTCACGGTTTGCATATTCAAACAGTGAATCCAAGGATTCGTGGTTTGCAACCCTTTACAGAAAAATCTATTGCTGCACTTTAGAGACTAGAGTGCGCTATAAGAGTAGCGGTAAAATTCAAATATTTTTTCAGAAAAGGGCTGGACAGAAGTTGAATATGATGCTGTTTACTAGTGTTTCTAGTTTATCAGTTCAAAATTAGAAACGACTATGCGCAGAACTTTATCAGTTCCCGCAAAAATTTGCGGGAAACAAATCAACTTTTAAGTGATTTTTAAAGCAACATAAAGAAGCAATGCCTTTTAACCAAAGTTAAAGATTCATCAACTTAAAACGACCACGTCTACTTATCACATATTTTACATTTGATAAATAGCCTAAAATCATCATTCAAGAATGTCTTATATATCTTATTCACTTCCGATGAGAGAACTTGTCACACAGCTGAAGAGATAATGAGTGGTTCTTATATAAAATCTGCTACTATAAGAAACGTAATCTTGTCCTTTCGATTTGCCCTTGTTAGGTTACTGACGAAGAGTGGAATTCCCAAAACCGGCATGACTCGTGACAGGTATTGAATCAAATGATAGATCTAGCTTCGAATGTATTTATAGTATCTTATAAATAACCTGTCTGCTGTATAATAGTAGCACAATTGCATTTAAATCCTGTGGTGAGTAAAAAAAAAAAAATACAACTGACAACACCACACATGTAATATGAGCCAAAGGTTGCACTGTTACCTTTACCACAAAAGATAAAACGAGTACACTAAGCAGTGACTTAACACTCGACGCACAACGCCCTCTATTGAACTACAACCTCTTTAAGTTTGGTAGTTTATGGCTTTGGATCTTTGGTTATTTTAGGCAAAGTCACTATGGGTTATCTGTTGTGTTTACCGTGGGAATTGTGTGCTTATGCTTTCTTATAGCAAAGCCACGTCAACCTATCTGCTGATGCTACCTAGGGGAATCGAACCGTGGAACTGGGAAGTGCAGTTTATAGAATCCAATGAAACCGATTAATATAGAAGTGGTGACAATACACCCGTCAGAAGGTTCTTTACTGTACGCTCAAGAATTACATAGCACCACACCCCGTCTCTCAATTATCCCTCACACCTACACACCCTTTATACTGATAAAAAATTAACAAACCTAAGTTGTGATTACTCTAATTAAAATGAAATATTAAAATAACAAAAGATAGATAGACTATCTTGATAAGTGACTTGAGTGTGGGCTTTTCCAGTAATAGATCTTTTGATTTCAAAACTGACAATCCGAATTTTGGTCCGTGCAGTACTACCAAATATTAACCGCTTTGCGCCTTTAACTGTGAGAGTGTTTTCAATCTCTTAGCGCTGGTAGCATGGTACTGCTGTTTGTTTGTAAGTGAACCACAAAGCTACACGATGGACTGGCTATCTATGCTCTGTCCTACACGGGTATCGAAATCCGGTTTCTAGCAGTATGAATCCTCAGGCATACCGCTGTACCACTCGGGGGGGGGGGTACTGGATGTCTATTGTAACTGATCATAACTAATCAGTGTGTATTCTATTGTAACTGTTCATAACGGTTCAATATTATTTTATCCTAACTAGCTATAAACAATCAGTGTTAATTGTATTGTAACTGACCGTAAGTGATCAATATCTCTCCTGTTGTAATTAGCCATAAGAACATTCTATATCAGGTGACTTGAGTCTTTATAACAGTAAGATGTATGAATTTTATTAATTGTGTCTCAATGTTTTATCTTCCGCTTGAAGAAATAATTTCTTCAATTGACGTAATTAGTTGTTAAAATGGACACAAATCTCCAATGTCGCTAGTTGTTAGCTGCTCTTTTCAACTGTACCAGATCGTGGATAAAAAAGTGTAACCTAAAGATACTGTAGTCGTCAGTAGACAACTCGGTTTTGTTTTGTTTTTTACGAAGAGTATAACTTTACCCCCACCCTCACCTCCACCCCATATAATTTGGTACTTTCAGATACTGAAGTGTAAAGGTGAGTCTAAGCCAATTATAGAAAACGTGTAGACGACATGATGGAGGAAGAGGTCTCGTGCACCTGACCCTCTTGGGTGTTCAAAATTAACCAACCTAAATATTCACACAGAAGAAGCAAGAAAGCAAATTATAGAACAATTTCTTTTCAAACAGTGATGTGTCTTGTGACTTCAATAATCCCATATGTATAACTAACAGAGTGCCAAAAAAATCCTTGTTTAATGGTGTTTTTGTTGGGTTTTTTTTTTAATGTTCTTAACGTTCAAGACACGTTTACAGACGTTGTTGAAATACATACAGGCTTTGAAAGAGTTTTAACGTATCAACGATATCGTGCAGTTTTGTAGTAGACGAGCAGATAATCATTTATTAAACCCGCAACAGTTCAAACTGTTATCACTTATTGTTTATCTTGTCGTATTTAAATGGTAATAATTGACAGGCTGAACAGAAATGCTGTTTTTCTTTTATTACCAATAAAACGTAAAATTTAACAGGTCGGTTAATTTAAAGTCTGCAGGTAAAATTACCTTACAGTTATTTCAGATAAGTCCGTATTTTGTAATGCTCTCTTTCTTTCAAACGAAATAAAAAAAATCTTTATGTGACTAAATTTCTGTTTTTCTGGCATATTTAATCCATACAGGACCTTAAGCACACGTTGGCTGAAAGTCCAAGTCAGAGATATTTTGGGTTTATTTAAAGCCGTTAGTAATTTTACACTAGAAAGTCCAAGAAGAAGACCGTCACAAATAACGTAATTATCTGTCAGTCTTATAACACACCTACAGCTGCAAGTGCGCAGAGCGATTTTAGTGACGTCACGTCTCGAACCTTGATCCTGCAATCATCAAACCCAGAAATTAACCGTTGGACTATGATCTGCCTCTTTCGTCTATAATGGCTCGAAAACACGCATAACTAAGGTTCATGATCCAAAGCAGACAAAACAAACAGTTTTAGTACTTGATGAGGCTCGACATGGCCAAGTGGTTAAGGCACTCAAGTCGTAATTCAAGGGTCGCGGGTTCGCATCCCCGTCGCGCCAAACATGCTCGCCCTTTCAGCCGTGGGGGTGTTATAATGTTCGGTCAATCCCACTATTCGTTGGTAAAAGAGTAGCCGGTGGGTGGTGATGATTAGCTGCCTTCCCTCTAGTCTTACACTGCTAAATTAGGGACAGCTAGCACAGATAGCCCTCGAGTAGCTTTGTGCGAAATTCAAAAGCAAACAAACAAAACAAACTTGCTGACATAGAACAAAATTACTGGGACAATTGTTCTCATGACACGGCATGCTTGCGTCCATATTATAAAACAAACGCGTTTATCGTTTACGTTACCGTGAAACGTGGATCATAGGAAGGGAACCCAAAATTTCAATTTATCTTTTCGCGATGGAGTACTTAATAACTATAGTCCTAGACAGGTAATAAACTACTTACTTAAACAATTCAACCTATCACTTATTCAACTTATCATTTGATCATTCCAAGAATACAAGTTAATTACCATGTGTACGGCACTGTTATTGTATAAAACAATCAATCCAGGTTAAAACATTTGGAGATTTTATCAAAATTTTAACAGAAATGCAAGGATCAATTCATCCATCAGATTTTATCGTATAAGTGCTACCTAGTGGCGTCTTAAGACATTATAATTTACG
The DNA here is from genome assembly GCF_004210375.1 of Tachypleus tridentatus. Classification (NCBI taxonomy): domain Eukaryota; kingdom Metazoa; phylum Arthropoda; class Merostomata; order Xiphosura; family Limulidae; genus Tachypleus; species Tachypleus tridentatus. The sequence continues at coordinate 259,919,937 of NC_134837.1, read as the reverse complement.
TGGTTATTCAATGAGAAGTTTTGAATTTATCAGAAGAAAAGTAGGTTGTTCCGCAAGGTAAATTAACCTATTTTATTATTTTAAACCCATCTCAGAACTCCATGAAAATTCACACCCGTACCAACAGTGAGAAATGTTCTAATAGGTTCGGTATTTCCATTCTCAAAAATAAATTTTAAACGACCGTTGGACAAATAGAAATGTGTCCATTCACGAGAGAAGAATGGGTCTGACATGGCCAAGTGGTTAGGGCGCTCAACTTGCAATCTGCGAGTCGTGGACTCGAATCCCCTTCCCACCAAACATGCCTGCTCTTTCAGTCGTGGGCTCTCATAATGTGACCGTCTTTGCTACTTACTATATAAGCTGGCAAAAAAATAGACCAAGAGTTGGCGGTGGGTAGTGATTATTAGTTGCCTTCCTTCTAGTCTGTTGCTAATAAAGGAGGGACGGCTTATACATATAGCCCTCGTGTTGCTTTGCGCAAAATTAAAAAAAAAACGGAGAAAATCAGAAGTAATCCTTTAATTACTACTGATTAAATTACGATACCACTAGAGGGAGACACTGCTAATTCAAAGAATCATACGATCTTTAGCAGCAAGGTCAAATGTAACGTGGTAGACATTTTGGTCAGACCTTGGACCCCACGTAAATTCTTCATTTATGTAATATGTTTACTCAATACTTTACGTCTCTGAGAAACGTTTGAACGTTCTTGTATCTTATTTCCACATACAAATGAAGAAACAACAGATTCTGATTCAAAATTTCCATAATAACACTAAACTTTGTTGGTTTTCTGTATCCAAGCCACATTAAACTCCTTGCTATGCCCGCTACAGGGAATCGAAATTCGAATTTTAGGGTTTTTAGTCGGTAAACTTATCTTTATCCAACCGGAGGATTCACTGAAATAAGATTACAGTTCATTGATAAAAATTACAGATTTTATTTTCTGTTTAAACAATCATTGTAAGAATAATTTAAAGTGAACGACGTGCTAACTATAATAACAAAACAATAACTTGTTTGTTCGTTTGTTTTGGAATTTCGCACAAAGCTACTCGAGGGCTATCTGTGCTAGCCGTCCCTAATTTAGCAGTGTAAGACTAGAGGGAAGGCAGCTAGTCATTACCACCCACCGCCAACTCTTGGGCTACTCTTTTACCAACGAATAGTGGGATTGACCGTCACATTATAACGCCCCCACGGCTGGGAGGACGAGCATGTTTAGCGCGACGCGGGCGCCAAAACAATAACAAAATAAACGAAAATACGAACCGTAGATGAACACATTCTTAACAGGTGTCGTAGCCCTCACGAAACTTCTTATCCACAGAACTGGTGGGATTGTTAGCACAATCACTTTGGTGCCCCGCTGGTAAAACGCTAAGTCTACGGATTTACAACGCTAAAATCAGGGGTTCGAATTCCCTCGGTGGACTCAGCAGATAGTCTGATGTGGCTTTGCTATAAGGAAACAGATGCAATATCATCCTGAAACGGTTTGTGACAAGCCACTTAAAATGTTGCGCGCAAAATGCATACATCATATGATGTAATCCGCAGTTAAACACCCCCCAGAAGGCGCTGGCTTAAAATTATGAGATTTTTCATGTAAACGTCTGTTGCCTACATATCATTTTGTTCTCTATATGTATTCTAGAATGAAGAAAGATTTTATTTTCTATTAGTATACAGTTCCAGATTCGCGAATTTTCGCGCTATGAATATGGAATAATGATTTTTGTTACATCAAAGTCCATGATATGAAGATGTTGAAATCGTTTATGTAATTATGATAATTGTGTACATATTCACGTCTATTTCGAATACGATCATCAAGTAGCGAAACCACAAACTATCTATCAACGTCCACAGCAAAGCTATCGGACTAAACCGAACTACGATACGTTTGTTTTGTTTTCAGTTTCGCGCAAAGCGTACTCGATGCCTTTCTGGGCTAGCCATCCTTAAGTTAGCAGTGATAAACTAGTACAGAACTGTTAAACATTTCCCGATATCACTCACCCATATAAGTTTTTCACAACAGCTCTCTCACGACAGTTCGAAAAATGACTAAAAAGTACAAAATTGAAACGTAAAACTCTTTATTATGACGTAAATACACATCAAACTACAACTAGAATTACGAAAAGATACATCAAATTACAACTAGAATGACGTAAATATACATCAAATTACAACTAGAATGACGTAAATATACATCTAACTACAACTACAATACGTAAATATACAGCAAAATAAACTAGAATGGCGTAAATATGCATCAAACTACAACTAGAATTACGAAAATATACATCAAATTACAAATAGAATGACGTAAATATACAGCAAAATGAACTAGAATGACGTAAATATACATCAAACTACAACTAGAATGGTGTAAATATACATCAAACTACAACTAGAATGGTGTAAATATACATCAAACTACAACTAGAATGACGAAAAGATACATCAAATTTAAACTAGAATGACGTAAATACACATCAAATTACAACTAGAATGACGTAAATATACATCAAATTACAACTAGAATGACGTAAATATACATCTAACTACAACTACAATACGTAAATATACAGCAAAATAAACTAGAATGGCGTAAATATGCATCAAACTACAACTAGAATGACGTAAATATACATCAAACTACAACTAGAATTACGAAAATATACATCAAATTACAAATAGAATGACGTAAATATACAGCAAAATGAACTAGAATGACGTAAATATACATCAAACTACAACTAGAATGGTGTAAATATACATCAAACTACAACTAGAATGGTGTAAATATACATCAAACTACAACTAGAATGACGAAAAGATACATCAAATTTAAACTAGAATGACGTAAATACACATCAAATTACAACTAGAATGACGTAAATATACATCAAACTACAACTAGAATGATATAAATATACATCAAACTACAACTAGAATGACGTAACTATAGAGCAAACTACAACTAGTTGAGAATCACGAGACTAGATGGCAGTTAGTAAACATCACTCACAACCTACTCTTTTACAAACGAGTAAGGGAATTAATTGTATGTTATTATATCAACATCTCCCGGCTGAAAAGGTTAGCATATTTGGTGGCTAGAATTCGAACCCGCAAACCCTGATTGGAAGTTGATCGTCCTAATCATTGGTCAGTTTTTATAGTTGTTTTTTTTTTAGTATGTGGTTGTTTAGTTATGTTTTCTTATAGCAGAGCTACATCAGACCATCTGCTATGTTCACCGAGGGGAATAGAACCCCTAATTGTAGAGTTGCAGCTCTCTAGATGTAATGCTGTTTCAGTGGGAATAGAACCCCTAATTGTAGAGTTGCAGCTCTCTAGATGTAATGCTGTTTCAGTGGGAATAGAACCCCTAATTGTAGAGTTGCAGCTCTCTAGATGTAATGCTGTTTCAGTGGGAATAGAACCCTAATTGTAGAGTTGCAGCTCTCTAGATGTAATGCTGTTTCAGTGGGAATAGAACCCCTAATTGTAGAGTTGCAGCTCTCTAGATGTAATGCTGTTTCAGTGTGGTACGTTTTACAAAAATAAATAAATAAATTACTCATTCCGCTTGACAGAGTTTATTTCTTCCACAATAAACTGTTCTTAGTTTCACAATTAAAGACTTTAGTTTTATACCAAATAATAATAGAGCTTCACCATTGAAGTATTCATAGTTTCAAACGAAATACTATAGTTTTTATAACAAAATATTGAAGACTCACATCAGACTTTTCCAACGTTCACAGTGAAATACTCTATTTTTATACCAAAATATTGAAGATTTACACCACATGTTTTTAGTTTCAAAACGCAATACTTTAGTTTTATATGGAAGTACTGAAGACTTACATTGAACAGTTTTTAGTTTCCCAACGAAACACTTTATTTTCACAAGAGCATACTCTAGTTTATCTCTTAGGACTTATTCCACAACAAAGTATATTGTATTTATTATGGTTTGAACACCTTTTCTAAGTTGGTTAGGCTTAGTTATAACCAGCTCTACTAGTCAAAAGACATTAGTTTTAGGCCTTTTTTTTTTAACACTACATACTTCATTCAGTCTTTTAGAGTTAATTCTGCTTCGCCAACTTAGAAAAGGCGTTCACACCATACATGTCATTGTTTTAACAAGTGGTTTCTATGAATAGTGTTCCGACCATATAATGTGTTTGTTGTACTCCAGTCAGCCTGATGAGATCTGGATCAAGTGAAAGGCGTCATCGGCAATGGATAGAGTGGGCACTGTGTGGTTGAAATACTCTCATAATCTCTCCTTATTGTTGAAGAAACACCAAGCTATTGAATAAATAATAAAGTGTTGAAACTATAGTAGGGCTAATACGAATGTCTCATTCATGGCAAGTATAACTCTGAAATACAATAGTCTGACGCATAAAATATTCAAGTTTATCAACTTGCATCTTCCTGGTTTTAGAACAAAATACTCTAGAGTTTGGCATCTACGTCTCTCTGTCATACGTAAGATACTTCTTAATAAGCAGCTATTGAAGTGTCTAACAAGCACAATCTTAAACTTTGGGAAGAGAAGATCGGCTGAATCATGCTGGTTATAAGTCGTTATATTCTCTTACGACCTGGTTATAATATGTCATATTCCCTTACGACCTGGTGGTTATAAGTCGCCATACTCTTTCGAATCTAGCTCTGACGATCTGTTTGTTTGTTTTTAATTTTACGCAAAGCTACAAGAGGGCTATCTACGCTAGGCGTACCTAATTTAGAAGTGTATGATTAGACAGAATGCAGCTCGTTGTCACCATCTACCGCCAACTTGTGGACTAATCTTTTATCAACGAAAAGTGGGATAGACCGTCACGCTTTATAAAGCCCCCACGGATAAAAGGTCAATCATGTTTGGTGTGAGGGGGATTTGAACTTATGACCCTCGAATTAGGAGTCGAGCGCCTTAACTTTCTGGCCATGATGGGATCGAGTAAGGTAAGAGAGATTTGTAACAAAGCTCGGGACGAACTCGTCAACTATGAGAAGGATATTACATTGTGTCAGTCATTCTGGGCGACACTGTACACATTCCGGGATATTACATTGTGTCAGTCATTCTGGGAGACACTGTACACATTCCGGGATATTACATTGTGTCAGTCATTCTGGGCGACACTGTACACATTCCGGGATATTACATTGTGTCAGTCATTCTGGGCGACACTGTACACATTCCGGGATATTACATTGTGTCAGTCATTCTGGGCGACACTGTACACATTCCGGGATATTACATTCTGTCAGTAATTCTGGGCGACACTGTACACATTCCGGGATATTACATTGTGTCAGTCATTCTGGGCGACACTGTACACATTCCGGGATATTACATTGTGTCAGTCATTCTGGGCGACACTGTACACATTCCGGGATATTACATTCTGTCAGTCATTCTGGGCGACACTGTACACATTCCGGGATATTACATTGTGTCAGTCATTCTGGGCGACACTGTACACATTCCGGGATATTACATTGTGTCAGTCATTCTGGGCGACACTGTACACATTCCGGGATATTATATTGTGTCAGTCATTCTGGGCGACACTGTACACATTCCGGGATATTACATTGTGTCAGTCATTCTGGGCGACACTGTACACATTCCGGGATATTACATTGTGTCAGTCATTCTGGGCGACACTGTACACATTCCGGGATATTACATTGTGTCAGTCATTCTGGGAGACACTGTACACATTCCGGGATATTACATTGTGTCAGTCATTCTGGGCGACACTGTACACATTCCGGGATATTACATTGTGTCAGTCATTCTGGGCGACACTGTACACATTCCGGGATATTACATTGTGTCAGTCATTCTGGGCGACACTGTACACATTCCGGGATATTACATTCTGTCAGTCATTCTGGGCGACACTGTACACATTCCGGGATATTACATTGTGTCAGTCATTCTGGGCGACACTGTACACATTCCGGGATATTACATTGTGTCAGTCATTCTGGGCGACACTGTACACATTCCGGGATATTATATTGTGTCAGTCATTCTGGGCGACACTGTACACATTCCGGGATATTACATTGTGTCAGTCATTCTGGGCGACACTGTACACATTCCGGGATATTACATTGTGTCAGTCATTCTGGGCGACACTGTACACATTCCGGGATATTACATTGTGTCAGTCATTCTGGGCGACACTGTACACATTCCGGGATATTACATTGTGTCAGTAATTCTGGGCGACACTGTACACATTCCGGGATATTATATTCTGTCAGTCATGCTAGGCGACACTCTACACATTCTGAGATTTTATTGGAGATAATTCTTTTATAGGATTTATCACCGGGTGGCTATCTACTCTTCCTCTCTGAACAAAACACATTGTCACCATTAAATCTACAATTTCATTATAGTTAGTGGAACCGAGAATAAACACCAGCCAAAGACTTGTGATAGTTTAATGGTTTTAACGCGTAAAATTCCGTTTATTCGTTTCTCCTCATATTTAAAACACCGTTTCGTTTTCTATTCTCAAGAAAAAGATAAAAAAGAACATTAAATTATATTCTAGCGTAACCTTCAAACACGCGTAAACAACAAATATATATATATATTTCGCATCCCCGTCGCACCAAACATGCTCGCCCTTTCAGACGGTCAATCCCACTATTGGTTGGTAAAAAAGTAGCTCAAGAGTTGACAGTGGGTGATGAAGACTAGCTGCCTTCCCTCTAGTCTTACACTGGTAAATTAAGGACGGCTAGCGCAGATAGCCCTCGTGTAGCTTTGCGCGAAATTCAAAAACAAAAACAAGCATATATATATATATATATACGTTTAATAGGAAGTTTATATGGTCTGATCGGTATAGCAACATAAAAAAAAGTGCAAACTCCTATTAAACATAAGCATGGATATTTTCAATGCATTTTACAGGAGTGTACACTAATATTTCCTCTTCAGTAAAACGATCAATTTTTCCTGCAGTTATAAATAACGTGTTAATTTTTTCATTTGTTGTTGATCCGTGTAAACGTGTACCATTTTAGAAATGAAACTATTTTGAGATCGAAAATGAGCTGACGAAATATAGGACTAATTATAAATTTATATTTGGTTTCTTATGATCCGAACGTCAAATGACTTTACCGTATATATTTTTTCTCTTCTTTTTTTTTTTTCATTTAACCTGTTTCTCGCTACGAACAGACTGGTTTAACGCCCTGGATAAAACACGTTCTGGCACCGAATACACCAACTTGTCTTTGTTTACAGAAACGTCGACAAAAATTAGAGTTCACCGAGACCGATGGGTGTCTAAGAAACCTTCTAACATAAGATCCAAGTACTGTAATTCCTTGCCGTTTGCTTCAAAGGCTCAAAGAAATACGGGCCAAAACTAACAGGTAAGCTGTAAGAATGGGTACGATAGCTTACAGCTACAAAGCTCTCAGATAATATATGAGTATGGGTGCCGTAGCCTGCAGCCACATCTGAACAAAATGAAAGGAATTTGCACCACGTTTTTACTGCTTAGAGTTCAATGATAAACAGTAACTTCTACGAACCCGATTATCTCAATAGTATTTTCATTTGTTTGTGTTTTTAACTGAAACCTAAACTTGTATGTCTGCCCTGACATAAAATATCAAAATTTCCATAACTTACTGCAAATTACACCGATTATTTATTGATTACATGAGCGTTACTTGTTGTTATTCCTATGGTACGTAGGACATGAACCATGAATCCTCGTATTTCCATTCCGCACACGTTAACAATTGGACCACCTTTGGTCGATTTTATTTAAATTTATAAAATTTTAATTGAACCAACTATGAAAATAAAGTGCTTATTTTAATGCGCCAATTGCACATTAAGTGCACTTCATGAAATAAACTACGACCTATGGATCAAGATAGTTATTTAGTCCAATTCTTACTATAGAAAATGAATAATCGTTCAAAGGGATAATCATACTTCATTTTCATTATCTGTTTGTTACAATTCAGTTATATATGATCGCCGATGCAAAGATGACGCCACAAGCAAAGTGTTTAGTAAGCGCATACAGTAAAACCTGTCTAAGGCGGAATCGCACTGGAGCGAGGAAAATTTCTGGCTTATACAATAAACATGCATTTTTCTTAATTGTGTATAATTTTTGAACGGAACGTCATACTTATTGACTCCAGGGAAATAAGACGTTTGTTAACAAAGTTATTGTACTGTTTATGCTATATTTATTAGAATAAGAACAAGAAAAATAGACATTCAAAATATGCACAAGTATACAAAATCTTAAATTTAAAGATGCGGTTAAAAGAGAACGCCTATTCTACGGCCTTTTCGTGAAGTTCATTTTCTTCATTCATTTTTTCATACAATTTAAATTGATAGTTTTAATATAACTTAACACTGGCGATGAAGTAGGAATTTCTATTTCCTCACTATCTTTTCCATTTTGTTCATCTTCTGAATCTCTCACACTGTTACCATCTTGTGATTCTATTATAGATTTTAAATCAGTTTAATCAGTTTCTGTTAAAACATTTTTGTCAACGTTCACAGAACTTTCCACGTTCACAGAATCATCTACATCAATCTTCTCAATCAGAGTTTGGATTTCACGAGAATCATCACAACAAACAACTTCTCCACAACCTCAGCCATTATCAAGAATAAATCAACAGTTTCGAAAGCTCTTTATTAAGCATTCATCTTTAACGCATTTGATTGAATGACTTAAAAATTGCATCTAACATGTCAATTTTTATGGTCATTTCAGATGCTCTCTTACAGTCGTCCATGTTTGTAACAATATGCTGAAGCATCAGTTTTCTGTATTTCAATTTTATACACTGTATAATTCCATTATCTAGTGGCTGTATAAATGATGTTGTACATGGAGGTAGAAAGACTAAACGAACATTTGAAAGTTGAACTTTTAGGTGACAAGTTGCATATCGAGGAAACGTAGAATATCACTATTTTATTGTTCCATTCTTTTGTTTAATTTGTTCAAAAATTCCTCGAATATAACACTTGTCATCCATGCCTTATTATTAGTTTTCCATTCCACAGGAAGTTCATTCTTCCTTAAATGGTCCGGCATGACCAGGTGGGTTAAGGCGTTCGATTCATAATCTGAGAGTAGCGGGTTCGAATCCCTGTCACACCAAACATATTCGCCCTTTCAATCATCCGGTCGTTATAATGTCACGGTCAATCCCACTATTCGTTGGTAAAAGAGTAGCCCAAGAGATGGCGGTGGGTGGTAATGACTAGCTGCTTTCCCTCTGGTCTTACACTGCTAAATTAGGGATGGCTAGCACAGATAGCTCTCGTGAAGCTTTGCGCGAAATTCCAAAACAAACAAACAAAAAAGTTCCTTATATGTTTGAAACAGCGCGGATTTTCACTTTTACCTATTACCCATGGTTCCTCTAGTTTTCCTTCAGCAAATACGACCAAAAGTGCAGTCAATTGTTCTTTCGTATAGCGACCTCCGGAATAATAACGGCAGAAAAAAGAACAGAATATATTTAACCAATACTTACTGTAACAAAATATCCGAGGGTTTATCAATATTTAAACAAATTATTAATTAAACAAGAATTTATTAATAGTCAAAGAAATTATTAACTAAATAAGAAATTAATATTTAATCAAAAACATTTTTCCACCTTACTCAGGTTCTAATCCTGCTTGTTGATAGATGAGGTAGGTGAAAGATAGTTTTCCGTCGACGTTATGCAGATTCCGCAATATAGAGGGCATTTTATAAAAGAAGTCTGAAGATAATGCGACAAAATATTGAATTATCCGGCTTATACAGGTTTCCGCCCTATATCTGAAATTTCCGTCTTAGACAGGTTTTACTGTATATAGATCGCGGCAAATAGTAGAAGACTCGACAGTGCAACGTTATCACGGTTAAATTTATGACTGAAAGCAGTCGTACAGACAGCCTGTAAAAATACGCAAAGCTACAGTACATAGTCTTTGGAATAAAAGTTCCTTCAATGTTCTCCATAGAAGCAAACAACCTTACACACTAGTGTTTAAAATAGCAATGAGCTACAAAAGCCCGCCCCAAACCAATCTGGAGCAAAGCTCTCATTTACAAAGTTGAAGTTACAATTTCTGACGAAAACCTTTCGTTTATAAAGCCATGGTAATGAAACCAGGCATGTATTCTGGTATTGATAACAAGACAACAAAGAAGGATTTGAAATTGGTGAAGATTTGCAAGCATTTAACCGCACCTACAAGACAACATGTGTTTGTATGCGAATGATGACGAAAAATGGATTTCACAGCAATCCCATTCAACCATATGCCGATGGACTTTAATATCTTTAGTCTGTTAAAACATGGACTTGGGAAGGGACGTCTTCTCACGATGGAGGTAGTACAGAAGCATAAAAGTTGTCAACGTGTGTGGCCTAAGAGGATTTTTACAGTGAAAAATGCTGTGTCAGCCATAATACGTGATCATGGACATCAAAATGAGGTCGATCGACAATGAAGGTAATAGTTGAAGGTCAGCACGAGCTCTGGGAGATCGTGCTTATAAAGCTATATTAACACTAGTAGACCATAGACTCTATTTAATCATCCATAAAAGGTTCATATATTATTGATTTGGGTTTAATAAACGAAGAGGATGCAGCCTCGAGCTACAAGAGCCCTCTTCCTTCATCCCCTTAATTCTGTAAACAGATCCACAAAATGCGATAACAGTGACTATTTCGGATGAAAGAAAACCTGCACGTATGCAGAGTCATGAATAAGCTATAATGGTAAAAGTTATTGCGTCATTACCAGTTATTTGTTTCAATCTTTCTAAAGAGTAAAATCGCAGAGGCTGTATCAAAGTTGCAGCAGTTTCTCCATCTAATGAACCAAGGATTATAATAAGTGTAAAATTTAAACCTATATCTTACTTCATTCAAATTAAAGTCATTGTTAGTAATGATGCCTTAATAAGTTCTGATTTTGGTTTGGTAGTTGTTAAGTACAAAGCTGTGTAATGGGCTATCTGTGCTCTGCCCAAGGTTAACAATTTTCTAACACTGTAGCTGTAATATCAAAGATCTGCAGAAGGAAATGCTGCTTTAGGAATTACGTTTGTTAAGAGTAATAATCTGATTAGAAAAAGCCAATAAAACCATTATTTATATTTCTATTATTACATCATAATAATATTTAGTATCATTATTTATGTTTCTATTATTACATCATAATAATATTTAGTATCATTATTTTTGTTTCTATTATTACATCATAATAATAGTTAGTATCATTATTTATGTTTCTATTATTACATCATAATAATATTTAGTATCATTATTTATGTTTCTATTGTAACATCATAATAATATTTAATATCATTATTTATGTATCTATCATTACGTCATAATAATATTTAATATCATTATTTATGTATCTAATTCTTACTTCATGACTATATTTAATACTAACAAAGAAATATAACTAAAGCCTTTGAGTACGAAGAGAAAGGGTTAGAAATTTGTTTCATACAGTTTTACAAAATATACTCTTCAAAACAAGAAACGCAAAAGGGATATTTTTGTTATTTTAAAGAGAAATATATGTAATAACGTTACGAGCTCAGAGTATGTGATGTTACACGTGTTAAGGCACTAATTGCCAGACCAAAATGACAATAAAAGTTGTGCACTTTAAAAACGGAGGAAAACATCGGATTTTTCGCCAAAACGCATGCGTGTCCAATAAAGTTGTTTGAGAGACCTGCATGTTCTGCAAGTCCAACATGTGCAAAATCACTATAAAAGTGACGGGTTCTCGATTTCCATAGCTCAGTGTTAAGCCACCGACAGGCAATACAGTTACGGCAAGACTGACTGAAGCACAACACAACAACGCCATTGGTCACTTGGAAGTAGGCGAATCTCAATCAGATGTTGCCAGAGCTGTGAATGTCCACCCAAGCACCATCACAAGGCTATGGAATCGTCACCAACAACATGGATCAACTCGTGACCGTCCACGATCTGGCAGACCTCGTGTGACCACGCCCGCACAAGATCGCAACATCCGGTTACGTCACCTTCGGAATAGGACCACCACTGCGACGTCTACTGCCTCAACCATACCACGGCTGCGTAGGATTTCCGATCAGACCGTACGCAATTGTCGACGAGATGCAGGAATCCGACCTCGATGTCCAGTCAGAGGCGTCATCCTCACCCAGCAACATCGTCAAGCAGGGCTGCAGTGGACTCGGGCACATCGGGTATGGCCTCATCGACGATGGAGGCATGTTTGGTTCAGCGATGAATCACGTTTTATGCTTCGTAGGCAGGATGGAACGACCCGTGTTTACCGTCGCCAAGGCGAACGTTTTGCAGCAAACTGTTTTGCATGATGTTGACAGATTTGGTGGTGGCAGCGTCATGATGTGGGCTGCCATCGCCTACAATGCCAGAAAAGACCTTTTGCACATTCGAGGGAATCTTACGGCTCAACGATACGTCGACGAGATTCTTAGGCCCCATGTGCAACCCATCATGGTGAACGTTAACGACGTTTTTCAACATGACAACCCCGTCCTCACACAGCCCGACTCACCACTGTCTTCTTGAGACACCATAACATCAACGTTCTTCCCTGGACCTCCAGATCACCAGATTTAAACCCCATCGAACATCTTTGGGACGAGTTGGACCGACTTCTGCGACGGCGACAACCTCATCCGCAGACTCTACCTCAGCTTCCAGCAGCTTTGCAGGCTGAGTGGACAGCCATTCCACAGGATGTGATTCGTCATCTCATCGCTTCCATGGGCAGGAGATGCCAAGCAGTTATTGATGCTCACGGGGGGCATACTCGTTATTGACGTTGAGTGACGTTAAACTTCAACTAGTGAGCGTGGACTTCGCCTTTGCAGACTTTGGATGTTCAGCAGTGAATGTGCAAAGTTTCACACATGTCATACAGAAGTAACCGGAATAAACTTGTTAACAATTTGTCTCATATTTTGCCTTTTGCGTTTCTTTTTTTGAAGAGTATATATTACAATATTATATATTACTATCGTAAGTTTAATATTTAAACCATAACAAGCGAAATACATTTTTAAATTAGTTATGATGCTGAACGGTTCGCTGCATTAGGTATGAAGTTATAAAAAAATAATCATATTGTTTATATAATTTCAATTAGACAGAAAGACGGAAACAAGACTTAGACAAATAGTCACAGTCTAAATAGAAAGAAATGATTTGGTTATGAATACAATAGATGAATGTATGATTTGGTTATGAATACAATAGATGAATGTATGATTTGGTTATGAATACAATAGATGAATGTATGATTTGGTTATGAATACAATAGAAGAATGTATGATTTGGTTATGAATACAATAGACGAATGTATGATTTGGTTATGAATACAATAGATGAATGTATGATTTGGTTATGAATACAATAGATGAATGTATGATTTGGTTATGAATACAATAGAAGAATGTATGATTTGGTTATGAATACAATAGACAAATGTATGATTTGGTTATGAATACAATAGACGAATGTATGATTTGGTTATGAATACAATAGACGAATGTATGATTTGGTAATGAATACAATAGATGAATGTATGATTTGGTTATGAATACAATAGATGAATGTATGATTTGGTTATGAATACAATAGACGAATGTATGATTTGGTTATGAATATATTAAGTTTGTTTTCATTTTATTTCAAACTTTACCATAACGCTTTTTGTTTGCGTTCTTCTGTGAATCAGCTGTAAGTTTATGTACTTACAACCCTAAAAGTCGGAGTTCGATTCCGCATGCAGAAACATGGCGTTGTAGGTATCTGTTTGTTAAATACAATCATTATACGAGACCTTTCGTAGATCTTTGTTTGTTTGTTTTGGAATTTCGCACAAAGCTACTCGAGGGCTATCTGTGCTAGCCGTCCCTAATTTAGCAGTGTAAGACTAGAGGGAAGGCAACTAGTCATCACCACCCACCGCCAACTCTTGGGCTACTCTTTTACCAACGAATAGTGGGATTGACCGTCACATTATACGCCCCCACGGCTGGGAGGGCGAGCATGTTTAGCGCGACGCGGGCGCGAACCCGCGACCCTCGGACTACGAGTCGCACGCCTTACGCGCTTGGCCATGCCAGGCCCATTCGTAGATGTAGGTTCGTTAAATGTTATCATTACATAGTGTTCTTTTCCTAGTATGAGTTTCGAAATCAAATGTCGCTCCTGTTCAGAGGAAAAAGAATCCTTCAGTTTTCCCAATATGCGGGAAAAAATTCACATATTAGTTTTGAAAATTCCCAAACTCAATATTACCGAAATACATCACAATCATATCTAACCCATCCAAAACCTTTATCTAGAGCATTATGGTAGACAGCACCACCAGTTTCGGGACATTACGGTAGACCGCACCAGCGGTTTTGGGACATTATGGTGTTTAAGATCATACGTAGCAGGCCCTCCGCTAGTACAGCGGTATGTCTTCGAATTTACAACCCTACAAACAGGGGTTCGATCCCCCTTGGTGGGCTCAGCAGATAGCCTGATGTGGCTTTGCTATAAGAAAATACACAACATCATACGTAGCATGTGATAAAATATATTTTTACAGCAACAAATATTTCAGATTGGCGATAGACATTCCAAATATGGGCCTTAATCTAAAGCAAACGATAAAAGAAAAGGGAGAATACTTTATAACGTCTCTGTTGACTGGTTCATTATAACTTAACTCTTAACAATAAACCGTCATTCATTGTTTTGATCTGTATCAGTCCACAAACAATACAGGGTAAAGTCGTTATCTATCTCAGCCAACAAATAATACAGGATAAAGTTGTTATCTATCTCAGCCCTCAAACAATACAGGATAAAGTTGTTATCTATCTCAGCCAACAAATAATACAGGATAAAGTCGTTATCTATCCCAGCCCTCAAACAATACAGGATAAAGTTGTTATCTATCTCAGCCAACAAATAATACAGGATAAAATCGTTATCTATCCCAGCCAACAAATAATACAGGATAAAGTCGTTATCTATCTCAGCCAACAAATAATACAGGATAAAGTTGTTATCTATCTCAGCCCTCAAACAATACAGGATAAAGTTGTTATCTAGCTCAGCCAACAAATAATACAGGATAAAATCGTTATCTATCTCAGCCAACAAATAATACAGGATAAAGTCGTTATCTATCTCAGCCAACAAATAATACAGGATAAAGTCGTTATCTATCTCAGCCCTCAAACAATACAGGATAAAGTCGTTATCTATCTCAGCCAACAAATAATACAGAATAAAGTTATTATCTATCTCAGCCCTCAAACAATACACGATAAAGTTGTTATCTATCTCAGCCAACAAATAATACAGGATAAAGTTGTTATCTATCTCAGCCCTCAAACAATACACGATAAAGTTGTTATCTATCTCAGCCAACAAATAATACAGGATAAAATCGTTATCTATCTCAGCCCTCAAACAATACACGATAAAGTTGTTATCTATCTCAGCCAACAAATAATACAGGATAAAGTTGTTATCTATCTCAGCCCTCAAACAATACACGATAAAGTTGTTATCTATCTCAGCCCTCAAACAATACAGGATAAAGTTGTTATCTATCTCAGCCAACAAATAATACAGGATAAAGTTGTTATCTATCTCAGCCAACAAATAATACAGGATAAAGTCGTTATCTATCTCAGACCATGAACAATACAGGATAAAGTTGTTATCTATCTCAGACCATGAACAATATAGGATAAAGTCGTTATCTATCTCAGCCAACAAATAATACAGGATAAAGTTGTTATCTATCTCAGACCATGAACAATACAGGATAAAGTTGTTATCTATCTCAGACCACGAACAATACAGGATAAACTTATGTGGGCTTTCTCGTCATTACGAAATACAGGATAAAGTCGTCATCTAGCTCAGCCTACAAACAAAACAAAAATGTCCTGCTATATACATGGAAACGTTGCAAGTTGTTGGTCAACAAATATGCCATACATACAGTGAGCTGACGAAACAGGTTAGGAGAACTCGAAGAAAAAAATAACTTAGCAGAAGATTAAACATGATAGTAGAAAATACAAATGGCAGAAACCAAAATTACCTTACTTATGGGTTTTTGCTGCTGCCTCCTAGTAAAGCTGCAGACACACAACGCTAAAATCCGGGTTTCGATACACGTTGTATGCTGAGCACAGATAGCCAGCCCGTTGTGCTGTTTTGTGCTGAAATTCTAACAAGGAAAACAGAACATTACCGCTGGAATCATGTTTGTTTTGTGATGACTCTGTTTGGTTATGTTTTAGTTTTTAGGCTAAACTTTCTAAAAAAGAAAAGTGAAATTACTTCTACTTTATTTTATCCGGAAGGGTTTTCGGTAATGCTGGCCGTGCAAGATAATTATATAAATGGAGACATGAGTTGATACCTCCGACATCTTGACCTGTTGCTCAAATAATTCATCCGAATTATCCGCGGTGCGCGCGGCATTAAACGTCACTTTCGTTTGACGTTACATTCCTTTATACTAAAAATTTAAAAGGGCGCTGAATCCGAACCGTTCCTTCGATTGTTTTTATCCAGTTAAACTTTGTGGAAATTAGTTCTTCACAACTGGTCGTAATGTTAAGACACCGAACGGACACACAGTCGGACAACTACGCTTTATATAGATAGATAGATAGCAAATGTACTCGAACCACGTGAGGCAACTATTTCGTTCGCTTCAGGGAATGAGGTGTATGCGTACGTGCCACATCTTTCATGAAGATCTAATAGAGAATTAGCACGGCGGGAGTTTAGCACAGCAGTGTTTTATTGAACTAACTACAGTACTAACACACTAATATATATATATATTAGCTTCTTGTGACCTGAAAACAAGCCGAAACAAAAATAATAAACAAAAAACGCTGTACTAATTAAAATATCCCAGGGTACAAGTTATAATGTAGGATAAAAATGTGCCCTAGGTTTGGAGGTGACTGTAAAGTAGGACCCACATTGCGGTGGGGGTACACCGCTTAACAGTCTTAACTTCCATCTCATTCTCCCGATTTCTGTTTCTATATCTATTGCTACTCTTTTATATTTTACTCCTTTTTATGTTTTTGTTTTTTGAATTTTCGCGCAAAGCTACACAAGGACTATCTGCATTAGCCGTCCCTAATTTAGTAGTGTAAGACTAGAGGGAGGGAAGGCAGCTAGTCATCACCACCCACCGCCAACTCTTGGGCTACTCTTTTACCAACGAATAGTGGGATTGACCGTAACATTATAACGCCACCACGGCTGAAAGGGCGAGCATGTTTGGCGCGACGGGGATGCGAACCCGCGACCCTCAGATTGCGAGTCGCATGCCTTAACACGCTTGGCCATGCCGGGCCCTAACAAAGTAATATAATTAGTCAAAGGTTTGGATTTGCTGTTTTCAACGCAGTCCATCATTTTGATTGTATTTACTTAACTATATCAGAATTAATTTTCTCTAATATATATATAGTATAAAAAATCCTCGAGTGGCACACAGAACTTAAATCTTTATTCGCTTAGTAAACATACCAGATATACGAACTAACAGAAACAAGTGTCCTTAGTACTGTTAAAGTTAACTTTCTTTTGACGAAGTGAAAATTGAAATCCAACCGTTCACCCAGACTCGATTTTTGGAAGGTCAACCTGAGCTACACTCCCAAATTCAATTGAAACCGGTGAAGTCAATTCTCCATAGCAACGTATAACGATAGGTTAATTATATACAACTAAATAATATATTTCTAATCACTGTAGATGTATGAATCATCGAACTAATCTTTTGAATTCCCATTATACTTGAAGCAAGCTATATATATACAAGTCCAATTGTTTAGCCATGAGTATTACCTAACACTGAAATATTTATTAATAACAGTGATGTTATCTTTGTATCGGTTACTACGTCTTATTTTATGACAGGGTCAAGTTGAGCCTAAAGTCCATTAATCTTAGGACGGGTTCATCTTTCCTCGCAGCGATAACCATCCAGCTATCGGCACTGGTGGGGGAGACCCCCTCGACAACTTACAATATAAAGTCATTAGAAAGCCGGGAGCATATCTCTACATCTGATAACCAGTAGGTTTTCTCGGCTGGTTTGTTCACGTCAGGTAGTGTCTGACCTTTTGGACGTTTATACCATTATGAATATGAACTAACTTGGAAGAACGTAACCATAGATGCAATTATTGTGTTCAATACTGAAGGAATGTGTGGAGCATAGTTCATTTAAAAACACCTCACGACCACAGAGATAGATACCTTGCATTTCAGACAAAATTGACCGAAAGACATCAGTAGCATAGAGCGAATAATGAACTTAAACCTAATATATTTTGTGTCATGAACACCAGTAATAGCCAAGACACATTAAGAATGTATAATAGTATTTCTATTATTTTGTAACTCGTGGGCTTAAGAAACCGTTTTGGAAAACTGTGGACAGATCTCTTTTCTTGTTGTTGTTGTTGTTACACACAATGTCATAAACCGAATTCCATCCACGATGAGTTTCTGTGAAGTGAAATGGTTTTCAATACGGATATGCCACATTTGTTTTATTAAATAACATTACTGGTCAGTCATAAGCGTTGTAGCGTTGGGCAAATTATTATATGATAAGGCAAGGACAGGGCTACAAGTACAAAAAAACTGGCACACCCACAAGATGAAATAAAATGTCATTTTAACCACCAGGCGACGCCACAGAGCGAAAATAAGCATAGGAGTTATCTTGCGTCTTTTATGATTCATTAGATGTAGGTATAGATATTTTTAATTATTAAAGCATTATTGTCAACTTAAAAACAATGCAACTGACGGTACATCAATGGCCAAATGGCAAGTTATTGTTCATTGTTAAGCCTGAAACTAGAGAATACGCTATCTATATTTTGTCCACCGCTAATATCGAAACTCGACTTTTAGTGTCATAGACCCTGAAACTTACTGTTGAGCCACCAGGGAACTGCAAGGTCGCAGGAAGCTCAAGACGAATACATTTCTGTTATCTGTGATAAAAATTGACCTTATTGTCATATAGAAATATTAGGTTGACATGCTATTAAAAATATCGATAAATAATTATGAAAACTGTTTTACTGAATACGTGATGAAGTACCTGAGGGCAAAATGTTCCAAGAAGATTTTTTTTTATAAATAAAGACAGGTTGAAAATACAAAATCTGGACCTTTTCCAGTTGTTTTGCAGAAAGTTCCTTGGCTTATAACTTCAAAATAAAATTAGAATTCGATTCCAGTGGTGGTACATCGTAGATACCCAATTGTGGAGCTTTGTACTTAACAACAAGCAAACTGCAAAACACAGATTTCTATAAATTTATTTATTATGATTGAAGACAGAGCAGATAAAAAAAAATCACCATCGAGTGTCGTTTACGAAGTATGTGTATTAACAAAATGCCTCCCAGTGGCTTAGCGGTAAGTTTGATAAGTTATAACGCTAGAAATTGGAGTTCGACCCCTTTTCTGAGAACAGCTTGGATAATTCTTTCTGTAACTCTACCTGTAACATAAAAGCAAGAAGAACAATTAATAAACGAAACAAATGCTCCAAAGTTACGGATATCTTATTTGTTTATTTGTAATTAAGAACAAATCTACACAATAAGCGATCTGTACTTTACTCACCACGGGTATCGAAACCCGATTTCAAGCAGTGTGAGTCCACAGACATACCGTTGTGCATCTGGGGGTACATTGTAAAGATCTACATGGCATCTTTGAAATGAAACATGTTCTGAGCTTCAGGTTCGAGATAAAAGTAACCTTAAAACCAGTTTAAATGAACCAAAGTGGTAACTAATCATAAAACTATTAAACTATAATTCCTGCTACTCTTATTTTATAATTTCTTTTGTACAAATGTTGCAATATTTTCAATTTAAATGAATTTGTTTAAGTCTATCAGCATTAGTAATTTCACACTGATAAAACCTGTCCAATAAATACATTATTATTGCAAATAAAACGTATTTTCGTACCTGAAAATGATAGTTAACGATACTGAACTGAAACAAATGAAAGTTGAGCTGTATATAAATCAGCTTTCGAAAGCTTCCTGATATCATGTCAGTCATTCTCTCAAATCTCTAAATCTTTGGTTTAGCAGCTCCTGCGAACGAAGATGGATTGTAAGAATCTCGTATAAGAATTTTGCTTTAAGCAACACTTTAAAAAAAATTGTTTTTTTGTGGAGTTAACCTTGAGAGATCTCATTTGTACCCAAGGATTTGGTGATCTGTTTTTTAGATTAGATTCCTGTTATGGAATGTAGAAGACAAAATTTTCTCTTGAGCTTAGTGCAAACTTAACTCTTAAGATCAACACACCAATATAATTAATTCTCTCCATGTACCACAAAAAAAAAACGAAACTAACACTAAATAAACGAACACAATGTTCTATAGATGAATAAAAGCAACGAGATAAACTAACACTAACTAAACGAACACAATGTTCTATAGATCAATAAAACAACGAAATAAACTAACACTAAACGAACGAACACAATGTTCTGTAGATCAATAAAACAACGAAATAAACTAGCACTAAACGAACGAACACAATGTTCTATAAATCAACAAAAACAATGAAATCAACTAACACTAAATAAACGAACACCATGTTCTATAGATCAATAAAAACAACGATATCAAATAACACAATGATTGTTTCTGAATTCCGCGCAAAGCTATGCGAGGGCTATCTGCGGTAGCGGTACCTAATTTTGCAGTGTAAAACTGGAAGGAAGGCAGCTAACCATCACCACCCGCCGCCAATTTTGGGCTACTTTTTTTACCAACGAATAATGGAATTGACCGTAACAGTAGAATGCCCCACCGGCCGAAAGGGGAAGCATGTTTAATGTGACAAGGATTCGAACCCGTGACGTTCGGATTACGAGTCGAGTACCTTAACCACCTGACCATGCACTAAATGCATGACCCAATATCGTATGGAGCAACTAAAGCAACGAAACAAACCAGCATTATATGATAAATACATTATAATGATAATAAAACAGTGGTTCGACAGCATGTCAGTGTACTTTGGAGGCTGGTAATCGGATTTTATATCTGTAGTGGGTTGATCAGTTACAGTCCATTGAATAGCTTTGGTGTCAAACAATAGTAAAATCAAACCACGACTCGTATGTAATCCGAGGGTCGCGAGTTCGAATCCCCATCACACTAAACATGCTCACCCTTTCAGCCATAAGGGCGTTATAATGAGTCGGTGAATCCCACTATTCGTCGGTAAAAAGAGTAGCCCAAGAGATAGCGGTGGGTAATGATGACTAGCTGCCTTGCCTCTAGTCTACTAAATTAGGGACAGCTAGCGCAAATAGCTCTCGTGTAGCTTTGCGCGATATTCAAAATAAAAAAAACAACTTTTGGGTTACTCTTCTATCAGCGAATAGTGAGATTCACCGTAACATTATGGCCCCCCTACGGGTGAAAAGGGAAGCATGTTTAGTGCGACGTGAATTCGAACGCGCGACCTTCAGAGTACGAGTCGAGCACCCTAACCACCTGGCTGTGCCAGGAAGAGGTATTTGCTTCCGAAAATCTGAATTAGTAAGTAGGATCATGCTCTTGTTTAGATCAATTTCAATGTATTAATTGACAGCAGCGCCGCCTTTAGATAGAGAAATTATAATCAAAAACAGAAAAATTGTTTATTTGTGATAGCTCAATTTGCCCATGTGAGTTCCCGTCGGCGACCTCACAAGGCCAATTTAATGGTCACTCTGACGCAACAGACCAGTGAGCAGACAGGCCGTCTAGATTTGCAGCAGGTGTACGGATACAAAAGGCACTAGCATTGTAGGTGTAAAAGATTAACACGGACTTGGTTCATATTAGTATAAACACAAGTAAATTTAGAAAACGTAAAGAAATTTTAATTTAAAGATATAGGAAGTTATAGTTTGTGGTCTACTGGGTTGTTTTATTTATTTATACTCGAATAAAACCTTGTGTGTATTTGGGCTAAACCAGCAGATCACAACTCCCTAGGATTCAGCTTTATCCGTCTCTAATTTTCAGTTACTGACTTAAAACAGAGTAGTCAATAAATAGTACGCACGGTCACGAGGGCTTGACTTTCAATTTTTACAAATTAAAGTGTGGCACATGTTCAGCGGCATCACGTCTCGAGCTTCGGTCCATTAAAGCTGGGTCCAATTATATTAATTTAATTCAAAACGGTCTCAGGATTAGCGAGTCTGTAATCCCCATGAATATAGGATTAGTAAGCCTGTAATATTCGTGATTACAGGATTGGCGAGTCTATAATCCTCATGACTACAGGACTAATAAGCCTGTAATTCTCATGACTACAGGATTAGTGAGCATTTTATTCTCATGGCTGCAGGATTAGTAATGCTGTAATCC
>NC_134837.1:259834770-259896854 GCF_004210375.1 Tachypleus tridentatus | reverse complement strand
ATCGTCCAGCTTTGGTTAAGGCACTCGACTCGTAATCTGTGGGCCACGGGTTCGAATCCCCATCACACTAAATATGCTCGCCCCTTCAGCCGTGGCGGCGTTATAATGTGACGCTCAATCTCATTATTCGTTAGTACAAGAGTAGCCCAAGAGTTGGCGGTGGGTGGCAATGGCTAGTTGCTTTCTCTCTAGCCTTACCCTGTTAAATTATGGACGGCTAGTACAGATGACTCTCGTATAGCTTTGCGCAAAATTCAAAACAAAACCAAAACTATACTCTAAATTAGCAGTAAAAGACTATAGAGGGCCGAAAGTGCTTTATAATAGTGACGCTTAAATTCTATTAACTTATAAAGCAAGAGCGCCAACAGTTAGTGGAAACCATTACTAACTAGCTGCCTTCTCTCTAGTTAATAAATTAAAACTTAGGGCGACAAGGGAAAAGCAACAAGAAAAAAACACGAGAAAACATCACCAGAACTGTAGTTATTGAAAATCGTTTAGAAACAATCGTTATTATTAAAAAATAAATAAATAATGTTTATTTTATCTACGACACAACTGTAAAAAGAAATCAACAAAAAAACTGCCAGTTTCTCTTGTGTTTCAATTTCCTCAACATGTTGCTCTGTTTATTCCACCAGGAATATAATGCATAAACAGGGGCAACACCTATGCCCCCTCCAAACAACTTGTTTAACACGTTGACGGCAAAGCCCCCTCAGTATTCTGTCTGCCCTAACTGAGCAGTCTCCAACATATCTGGAATAGGTTGGAGTTGAACTTGTGCATAACTAACAATACTCATTTAACTATTGTTTCAATACTTTGTAGTGAACACTGGCGAAACTAGACATTTTAGCAACAACACTAAAAAAACAAAAAAACACTTTTACCCTCCAGATAATAGTAATGATAGATTTTTTTTATTTCAGCCAAGTTTTGTTTGTTGTGCTGTGTTGAATGAACAAAAATGTTTAGTTTAAGAATCATTACTTAATGTCATTATTTAATGATTTAATGTTTAATTATTATTTAGTTTTTATTTTAAAAAGCGTTAAAAACTGATTATTTTAAAAAAGGATAGTTGTGACAAGTTTCTTCACGTAGCTCTGTATGAGTTTTACGTTGTGTGTATGTTGTTTAATTGTTGTACTTTGCTTTAATAATATTGTTAACGTCATCTTTCGAGAATTTTCTAAGTTTTTCTCGTGAATATTGTTGTTACTAGAGAGATAGACATTTCTAGATTTTTCTGTCGCGTGTTATAAATACGTGTGAATATAGCAAGTTAATTCAAATTAATGTTAGAGGAAGTAAGAGTGAAAAAGTGAAGTTAGACTGCGTGGTCGTCAGTTTATGCGTAACGGTTAATTTCTAAAGTAAAGTTTCACAGTTTGTATTGTAATAACAAATAAAATGAAGAACAATTTGTCTTATCAGTTGGGTTCTAAAGTAACTGCACTAGCCTGTGTAGATTTTTAACATGAAATAGAATTATTTAAAACACGAATATAACTATCGTAACTCACGGTGCAACATAAGTGAATTTATCACTGACTGTGTTATGATAAAAGAAGGGAGAAGAAATAATTCCTCTTGCCACTTGGGTTCTAAGATAACTGAACCAACCTGTATGGACTTTTGGCTAGGAGGTGAATTATGTAAAGCTCTGGATGCAACCGTGGTAAACAATGGTGTAACGAATTTTTGTTCTTACTTTTGACTTCTTTTAACATATATTATTGCCAAACAAATGGATTATGTGATGTCCGTTTATTGTTGACATTTATCGCCAACAAACCACAGACACCTGCTGTAAAGAATCTTAGCTGATATAGGAATCTGATACACTACTATACCTGATGAGGGTGCAATGAAGAAGCTTTGGTTAAAATAAAAGGCTATTATTATCATTATCTGGAGAATAAAGATGATTTTGTTTCCCAACTTTGTTGACTGTCTGCATTTATTTTCAGCAGTGTGTTCTTAAAGCATAACATTGGAAATGAAAACAGAATTATAAAAACTTCACTAAGTTTTATAAATGAGTAATTGTATTATAGTATTCAAATATTTCTCTTTCTAATATTTGAAAAAACTATCCAAAACAAAGAACAATTCCAGTTTGTATAACAATATAAAGGTATTTCAATAGACACAAAAGTTACATTTCTACATTACTCTCAACCATCCACCAAAATGTGTCATTTTCAAATATTTCAAAACAGTTTTGTTAAAATCTAGATATGATTCGTCTGAAAGTTGACTGTGAAAAGGGGTAAATTATCTATATTACAACATCGGTTCTTGTCTGTAAACTGCAACAAACGACGTTTCTACTACCTCTTATTATATTTGCTCTTGGAAACAGAACGAATATTTGTGCAAAATATGCATCATACGTCGAGTATAGGAATACGACAAATGAAACAGAAAGTTTTTATATAACTCTTAAGAAGAATGAGCTACTTATGAGCAAGTGTGAGTTCATATTTGTCACCTTAATTTCTGACTGAAAATTATTTATTTTTCTTAATTTATATAGGTAATACGCTGCATTTTCTAATTCATTGTCCTGCACGTGCAGCTAATAATCCACAATACTTCACAAGTTTAAATCATGTGCAGAACTTTAGCCACAGTACATTATTCTTAAAACCATTGAGTTGACCCCATTTTAAAAGGTTATATGATGGGTAGAGTGTTCTTATTACCATCACATGTTCGTTGAATAGTTTACACACTTGTTATTTGTGTATAAAACTTAAGTAATAATTTTATATGTTCCTAATACCTGTACTTTATGTGTTCATTTTTATTATTTATTTCCAAGCATTTAGACAGTATGGGATGTTAAAGAAGTAGTTTGTTTGTTTCTGAACTTTATACAAAGCTGCTCGAGAGCTATCTGCGCTATCCGTCCCTAATTTTGCACTGTAATACTAGAGGGAAGGCAGATAGCCATCGCCACCCACTGCCAACTCTTGGGTTACTCTTTTGCCAACGAATAGTGGGATTGACCGTTACATTATAACTCCCCCACGGCTGAAAGGGCAAGCATGTTTGGTGCGACGGGGATTCGAACCCTAAAGAAGTAGAGAAGACACCTACGTGCAACTCTATATATGTCCCTTAAAGTGCCATAGATTTAGAGTTGAAACAAAATTCAAACAAAATTTCAAGATATAAGTAGCATAGTGTAGAAATATAGGTGTAAGACATGCGTTTATCTTAATACGTTCATTTAGATAAACTACATAATAAAGGCTTAGCATGTGACACGTGTTTACGTACTTATATCGGAATATACTTAAGTATGAGGCTCAACATATATTTATTTTACTACCAATAAAACTGTCCTTCTGTTTCTAGTATGCGTATGCTGCCCTGTAAATGTAGGTAACTTTGTCGTCTGTGAATATTTTGGATTGAAAAATAGTCTTACGAAATCGTTATTCAAACACATGAATTTTATGTTAGAATTAAGCCTAAAAGTGAGAAATTTATGATTGATCTCATATTGATTCGATCTCTGATTGAAGGAAATGTAAACAAATGATACTACGCTAGTTCTTCCTTCTATATTTAAAAATTATTAATTTGCCGAGAAAGTAAAGTAACTCGACTTCTTGCCAAGAAATTAAATATTCAAAAAATATGCATGTATTATTCATGTAACGTAACAGTTCAATAATAGAGAACCTTTTCGTAAACTATGTTATATGAACTACAAATGTTTGAGTTCTACATACAAGAATTATAGTTATAAAGCACGAGATATGCTATTAGTAAAAGTGCATACTGTTCCTTGTTGCTGACAAATATTACATTTCTTATTTTTATATGGCTAGCTGTACATCGTTTTTGCCTCAGTTATATTCTATTGGTTCACAACACCTGACACAAAGTTGTCCTTTTACAACACCTACCATTGGAGTTTGATACGTTATATTAATATTACTATAAACCCATGCTGCCAACACCAACCGTTATACTAAAAGGAATGGAAGGTTACCTACGTAAAACTTGCCGCTGAGACACTGAGTGGGGGAAGGCGGAAGAGAAAGAAAACCAAGCTAGTAAAGACGGCGATTTGTTCCAATATCCTCGTGAGATGTTTTGGTGCGACGTGTTCCTATACTGATAAGAACTTTATCGAAATACTAACCTATAGCATTAATTTCGTCATCTCAGATTCCGGTGATGATCTGGTATCTGGTTCGAAGATCGAACTAAAACCTGACATCGTCACACTACGTAATATCTGGTACACCTGGTACAGTAATATGCATTTTTAGCTAGAGCCAACAAAACAGCTTCACTTTTGCAGGAGAACATACGTTTTTTGGCGCATTTTCCAGAGGCGCATTTCTTGGAACATTTTATAAAAAACGTTAAACTGTGCCTGCTTCTTTGAACATCGGATAAACGTTGGGAGGTAATGTTGTTAGCCGGTTACTTTATATACGTATTTATGGATATCGGGAATCAGTTTTGTTATCATTTCGTTATAACTTAGACCTTATACATATGCATACGTTTATCGAATTGCAAAATGTGTGTTAAAAAAGTAAAACAGTATTAATTACAGAAGTGGATCTTTCATTTAGGCCTAAATGAAATAACTTCGTTGTTGTAGTTCTCGTTCGTGCCAAAATATCAAGTTTCAAAGTTCAGTACGTTAAACATCGCTATATTAGGCTTAAGACAAGTTGTTTTTTCTTTAGCATAGAAAATTATAATCCGTGGGTGTTAATCTGACAAAATACATCTTATGTTTCTCAACTTTAAGAACTTCATTTTTCTTTTCTTTTGTTTGAATGATAGTTCTCGGGAAAAGTGGACATTATATTTGAATGAATATCAACAGAATATTAACGTCTTTCCGTTGAATTCTATTAATCAGCGACAGAATCAGTGCGGTACATAATATCTCCCATCATCACTCAGTGACCACTCCCATTTCTGAGTGCTCCATCAGTCTGCGTTGCAAAAAAAGAAAGTATTTTCAACTTTGCGTGAATAAGCTCATTTATGGAGCTTCCACGGGCATTTCTTGGGTGT
This sequence comes from Tachypleus tridentatus, assembly GCF_004210375.1. Taxonomy (NCBI): domain Eukaryota; kingdom Metazoa; phylum Arthropoda; class Merostomata; order Xiphosura; family Limulidae; genus Tachypleus; species Tachypleus tridentatus. Next base: position 259,891,787 of record NC_134837.1, on the reverse strand, counting down.
GATTAACCCTCACTACCCCAGGCCATCTCATCTCCGATCTTCACGAAATTGTTTTTTGTTGTTGTTTTTTTTTTTCCAAAAAGTTTAAGGAAATTGTACGATCAAGTTGGTTTTTCTTTTCGCTATTTCCTGTTAGACGTACGTATATTTATATATACGTTTATTGATCAGAAATTATGATTTTGCATATGCATATAAGTTCGAAAAGTTGAAAACATGCAAAGACTGTTTTTGGTTTCGTAATCGCTCCAATGACGAGTGCAAAAGAATTGTGCAATAATGAATTTAATTATTCATTTTTTTTATACAAATTTGCTACTTAAACCGATAGTATTATTCTTTACTAAATAGATAATATATTAACAAAACATGTGTACAGTTAGAACATTAGTATTTAAATAAGCAAACTTTATTTTTAGTAGCAGTAATCTGGATGTCAATGAAACACATGAAGTGGAAGTACCTGAAACTGGAGGGGCACCTTTCACCTTTTTCCTGCTTTGTCCACAAAAAATAAAAATGGGTGGAAGTGTCCCCTCCGGTTCTTATGCCAACGGATACTGAGGAAAATCACATAAGTGTATGGCGGGAAATGCCACACTGTTGTAATTGTTCAATGTTACTAAATGTTATAATTATAAAATCCATCCTCCTGCTAATATGGATCGAACTTTACGCATGCGACAAGTAATGATATATAGACTTATAAAGTGACAATATTATGGCAAAATATGTAAGATATAACATTAAATATATATATACGTATATAAACTTTTATCCTCTTAGGTCTCAGTTTTTTATTATAATAACTAGACCATTACCTCTTTGTATATATGTAAATATGGTATTTTATTTGTGTGTTTTGAATTTCGCGCAAGGCTGCACGAGGGCTATCTGCGCTAGCCATCCCTAATTTAGCAGTGTAAGAGTAGAGGGAAGGCAGCTAGTTATCACTACCCATCGACAACTCTTGGGCTACTCTTTTACCAACAAATAGTGGAATTGACTGTAACATTATAACGCCCCCACGGCTGAAAGGGCGAACATGTTTGGTGTGATAGGGACTCGAACCTGCGACCCTCAGATTACGAGTCGAGGGCCCTAATTACCTGGCCATGCCGGGCCAAGTATGGTGGAAGGCCATAACTGGACGAGCGTAGCCTAGTAGTAGGACGGGCTACGTGTCTCCAACCGAGATATGGCGCTTCTGAGAACGCTGTTGTCTGTTTTTGTTTAGCTGCATGTTTGTTATAAGAAAGAAAGTCCATCCCGTTATCTAATTTACAAAGATGAACAAAACCCTTTAGGCGGCGGGTGTTAATGATTGTTTGCCCTCTTTCTGGTAAATAGCTCAAAATTAAGGATAGCTGCACCTGAATCCCAGGAGTTCCTGACACGTGCATAAGGTGTCTTCCCTGTTAAAAATTCCAGTTCCACTTTCATTTTGACATCATCATAACCTCTTGGTGGAAACAGAACAGAGGTAAGTCTACGGATTTACAATGCTAAAGTCAGAGATTCGATTCCCCTCGGTGGACTCAGCAGATAGTCCGGTGTGGCTTTGCTGTAAGAAAACACGCACACACACACACTCCATATTTAGTTGCGTCTGAGTGGCACCATCTATCGCTATGCTTTTGAACTTTCAATATCTTCATCTGAATTTTAGATATATTTTTAACTTTAAATCAGTGTCAGATTAGTTTTCTTAGCTGCGATTTCTTAAGGCACGGCAACCACTTATAATTCACTAAGAATTACCTTGTGCTAACCCTTAAAGGAAGATTTATACGTTCAATAAATGGTGTTAAAAACCTCATTCTTACGCACTGTCATTGATTGCGTTTTTTTAACTTCATTTTAACGACTAGTGATAGCTCTTATTTATTCCTTTAATAGGCCCATCATGGCCAGGTGGGTTAAGGCGTTCGACTGGTAATCTGAGGGTTGCGGGTTTGAATCATGGTCGCACCAAACATGCTCGCCCTTTCAGCATTGGGGGCGTTATAAGTCACAGTCAATCCCACTATTCGTTGGGAATAGCCCAAGAATTGGTGGTGGGTGGTGATGACTAGCTGCCTTCCCTCTAGTCTTACACTGCTAAATTAGGGACAGCTAGCGAAGATAGCCCTCGTGTAGCTTTGCACGAAATTAAAAAACAAACAAACAATATTCCTTCAATGCAGATATTAAATAAAAACTAATGCTTAAATATGTTTTCCAGTTATCTCAAAACACAAGGTACCCGAAAAGTCTGGAACCCTAGACACTTCCACGAATTTTACAGAATGTGTCGCACATGCTGACCTTGTAACTAAATAAGTTTGTATTAACGGCGGCATTAACTCAGTCTTCTCATGTTTTTACGCCATAATCAGTCACGTGTCTGAAATTTAATAAAAGCTACGACTCATCAATGGTTCCAGAATTTTTCGGACAATTCTCATTCCCTTTTATTTATCCAGTTTTATAACGCACTTTTACAGAGTATTGTAATGACACCATCTGCATCTCTGTCACCGATAAAAGCAGTCAGAATGTAATAATTATATTGGTAAGTTTCTTTGTCTGTTGATCTGAAGGTCCAAGGCTCGTGTCGGGATATGCTGCTGAATATGTTGTGCACTTTCAGCTGTGGGGATGTTATAATTGTAATAGTCAATCACGCTATTCGACTTAAAGCTTCCTCGTGAACAGAGAGATCTGCTGCTGACCGGTTGATCTCCCTCTGGTTAACAGCTGTAAGTAAGGGAAGGTTACGCTTGAACTTCAGTGGTTTTTTGACCTCGTCGTTTTATCCTATACGTTACGTAAACTGCCCTTCAGCTTAAAATTCCAAAACGGCATCTTTATAGGAAAAATAGCATTAAAACGTCTTATTCCAACATATCACATTCACTGTTTTAAACATCTACATTCAATACCTGGCATAAATATCGACAACAGTTATATGATGGGTAATACCTCAGTTTTGAATGCTTTTGTTCAGGACAAGTATCCATGAAGTACGTGGCTTCAGTGCTGATCTTGTGAATGCCGAGTGTTAAAACAGATGAAAAAAAACAACAGGTATATACATTACAAATATCAAAATAGGTTTTCATATCTCATTAATCATGCATACACACATATATATACATATACATAAGTGTGTGTGATCATGCAGTATGTCTCAATATAGTCCAATGGCAGATCTCTGAATTTAGGGCCATCTCATCTTACGATGCCAAAATTCGGGTTTAAATGTCTGCAGAGTGGACAGGGCACAGATAATCTATTGTGTAGCTTTCATATTGATAGTAACTAAACCTGTAATTATGAAGTTGTTGGGTTTTTTTGTTTTGGTAATGAGACGTGAACAATAGACCTGATATCCACAGCCTTACACTCTAACCACTGGACAACGTCCAGTCCTTCCGATATATGTAAACAGTTTCGGACTTATACTGCTAGAAACCGGGTATCGATACCCGTGATTGGCAGAGCACAGATAGCCTTTTTTTAACCTTTGTACTCTATAAAAACAATACAACAACTTCCAACAGAAACTTAAATGTTTCCAAAAATATGTTTGTCTTACTCTCAAGTAGTATTCTTTTCTTCAAGCACTACTGAAATTTCACTTTTAGAACATTACAAAGACAAAAATATTAAATATAAAAAAAAATACTCTTTTCTCCGTTAATTACAAAATCTGAGCTATTCTGTATGTCCATTGTTTATGGACTGAATGGTTTAATATTTCCAGTCCCTGCGTTGCCATCCGAACCCTAAATTTCGCAATATTGTATTATAATTATGATAGAATTTCATTATATTGAATACGATATAGTTTCTGACGAAATAATGATAGTACCATATATCACAAGGGAATTCTCAACGGTGCTATGATTGATGCAATCTACTTTGCTGTATATGGAAAACGACAGTATGAGAAAGAATTATCGCTTCATCGGCAAAATAATAGTAATGCTTAAAATAAATCGAAATTAGTTGCTATAAGACGACACTCAACATAGCAGCTGGTAAAGTAAGCCTATCTAAACGGTAAAAACACTTTTGTAAGCTGTTTGTTTGTTTGGAATTCTCGCGCATAACTCACAAGAATTGTCTGCGCATGAACCAGAGAAAGCAACTATTCGAAAAACAACAACCACCAATAACTCTTGTCTATCTACTTGGACAGTGCGGTTTTACTGTCACTTTTATACCACATCCACGCCACGGTAGTGCGGAGCGCGCTTCAGCTTCAACGAAATGCGAACTATGGACATTCACAGAACGGTAACGCTAACCGCGAGGCTACGACCGACCCATAAGATGTATGATGAATGTTAGTGTGAAAAGGAGAAGAAAGTCTCTTATTAAAATCAACAACAACAACAGGTATTTTCAGTCGGACAATACAGCAGTGCAGATGTAATCCCATATTTGGATATATAATTATTTATTTATTACTTCAAGAGTCAAATTAAACTCGTTTTCGCGAGAACTATTTTTTTTTCTTTCACCATCCAAAGAATCTGTGATAAGACATTACAACAAGATGATTTTCATTTAAAAGTCTATTACCGGAAGACCGTTGGTATCATTCATTACGGACAAACAGCAAATTAAAATTCCTTACGTAGATGGATGAATACGCCCTCTGTAGCAGAAAACTAAACGTACTATCTGGATTGAAGTAATTCTTAAAGCATTTTATGCAAGGCATAAGCAATAAATTGTCGTAGTTTTCACTAAATAGTAGAGAGGTCTGAACTGAGGACTATCAGTAGGGTAAGAGAATGTTTGTTTTAGAACTCCTGAAACCCTGTCGTTACCGAAAGTGTAACTTTCGAATTTATTGAATAGTACGGGTGCTGTTAGAAATTGAAGTCCATTCATCATATATATAAGATGTGGATTGCATTTAGTTCACTCTCAACCACTTACAGAAATCACACACAACATACCAGATCATTAATAGATATGTCTAACTTATTTGTATTTATTAATATATATATTTCAAAAGTAGCGATAAAGAGGACCAGTAATTCATCAATGGGTTATCTTCTTATTTCATTCTGTGTAAAATTGAATTTAATATAGAACAATTATATATATGTATATTTTGGTGTGTTGCCGGATGACAAACACATAAACGTAAAAAGTGGCAAAACGTATTGACGTAGTACGTACCTAAATACATAGCAACGTATCTAAACATATTACGTACTTTTGCGCGTGTATCTATTTTCTTCAGTGAGGCGTGATATCTAGGATAAATCCATATCTGCTTTGCAATACTCTCCGTTTCCCTTATGAAATTAAATTTCATTTCTCCTGTAACTAGGGTGGAGCCTCAGGAGAAATATTTCCTGGAAAGCCATCATTACAGGGAGTGAAATGTCAGTGTTAGAGTTTTAGTAGTGAATATACTTAGGCGTACCCCGCGAACTAGTAATGAAATGATAACATTTCACTGGCTGCGTTAGAAAAAAAAAAACTTGTTAAATATTATATGACTGAGAGTAGGTAAGTCACGCAATTTTACCATTATTAGGCTGTGTTATAAATATTTGGATGTTAAAAACTGTTGTATCGTTCATACAGCATTCATTAGCCGCTTAGAACAATCAACACAACGTCCCCCCAAAAAAAAAGAGTTGCTTGGTAAGTAAAGCTGATACTAGTCAGAACATACCTGTGTAAGTGAAGCTGATATTAGTCAGAACATACCTGTGTAAGTGAAGCTGATATTAGTCAGAACATACCTGTGTAAGTGAAGCTGATATTAGTCAGAACATATCTGTGTAAGTAAAGCTGATATTAGTCAGAACATACCTGTGTAAGTGAAGCTGATATTAGTCAGAACATACCTGTGTAAGTGAAGCTGATATTACTCAGAACATACCTGTGTAAGTGAAGCTGATATTAGTCAGAGCATACCTGTGTAAGTGAAGCTGATGTTAGTCAGAACATGCCTGTGTAAGTGAAGCTGATATTAGTCAGAGCATACCTGTGTAAGTGAAGCTGATATTAGTCAGAACATACCTGTGTAAGTGAAGCTGATATTAGTCAGAACATACCTGTGTAAGTGAAGCTGATATTAGTCAGAACATACCTGTGTAAGTGAAGCTGATATTACTCAGAACATACCTGTTAAGTGGAGCTGATATTAGTCAGAGCATACCTGTGTAAGTGAAGCTGATATTAGTCAGAACATGCCTGTGTAAGTGAAGCTGATATTAGTCAGAGCATACTTGTGTAAGTGAAGCTGATATTAGTCAGAGCATACTTGTGTAACTCAATAATGGGATTCAACTATATCTCTTATAACGCACCAACCGTCCCAAAGCTCGGAGCACTTTTTTTTGCGGAAGTTGCCCTCGACCTCCATGAAATCACATTCCATGCACACTAACCACTAGATCATCTCAATCTAACACTAACCATTAGATCATCCCAACCTAACACTAACCATTAGATCATCCCAATCTAACACTAACCATTAGATCATCCCAATCAACACTAACCATTAGATCAGATCAATCTAACACTAACCATAGATCCATAGATCATCTCACACTTATTCTATCTACCAAATATGTAAGGAACATCTCTAGCAGTGAGTGTAACAAAAGGCATCTTTTACTTCAGATGGCTGTTCTCACCCATTGTTCACAAAGTTGACAGAACATAGTGGCAGTTTAGCTTGATACTTAACTATTGTTCACGAAGTTGACAGAACATATTACCAGTTTAACTTGATACTTACCAATTGTTCACAAAGCTGGCAAAATATAATAGTAGTTTAACTTGATACTTACCAAATTGTTCACAAAGTTAAAAGACTATAGTAGCACTTTAACTTGATACTTACCAATTGATCGCAAAGTTAAAAGACTATAGTAGCACTTTAACTTGATACTTACCAATTGATCGCAAAGTTGGCAGAACATAGTGGTACTTTAATTTGATACCTACTAATTCTTCACAAAGTTGACAGAATATACTAGCAGTTTAAGTTGATGCTTAACTATTGTTCACGAAGGTGACAGAACATATTAGCAGTTTAACTTGATACTTACTAATTGGTCACAAAGTTGGCAGAACGTATTAGCATTTTAACTTGTTCGCAAAGTTGGCAGAATATACTAGCATTTTAACTTGATATTTATCCATTGTTCACAATGTTGGCAGAATATGCTAGCAGTTTAACTTGATACTTACCCATTTTTCACGAAGTTGACAGAGCTTGTTAGCAGTTTAACTTCATACTTCTTTATTATTGGATATGTTTTTCCTGTCCTAGCCAAAGTTATACAATGGGCTATCTGCGCGCTCTGCCTACCACTGGGAATTCAACCCCAGATTCCAGCGTACGTACGTTAACTTGAATGTTATTTGACCTGCAGTTACAAAATCTGATATAAATTTGTATTTGTGAAAACTAAAAGAAAATTAAGCACGTAAGTTTCATTTGTCCTATGGGATTCGAAAGAACAGACCCGACAAATGTGCACTCGACTGAGGGTCACGGTTTCCAATCCCTGTCTCCGAAGAAGCTCACACTATTAGCCACGTGAGTGCTATAATATGGCAGTCAATCCCATTATTTGTTGAGAAATAGTATCCCAAGTGTTGACGGTGGGTGATGTAGATTAACCACCTTCCATCTAGTATACCACTTTAAAACTAGGGGCAGCTAACTCGTGATTAGCTTTGCGCAAAATTCAGTCTAAAACAAACTAAACAATATACGTATCCTTGACCTAAATTATAAGTATAACAAGTATTTTTAAAATATTCATCTCAATCTCGTAGTGTGCGAAGTACTGAAGTCCATTAACCCCCTTTTTTTCAGGGTTAACTAAAATCATTAAAACCAAACCTTCACAAGGATTAGGTGATTTATGGATAGATCACAACGATTACAGAACATTACTTACCTCCATATTCATTAAGAAGTCGTGAAAACACTTCATTAATTTACTAACAGTTTTCCCACTTGTCGTTCTAGGCCCGGCATGGCCAAGCGTGTTAAGGCGTTCGACTCGTAATCCGAGGGTCGCGGGTTCGAATCCCGGTCGCACCAAACATGCTCGCCTTCCCAGCCGTGGAGGCGTTATAATGTGACGGTCAATCCCACTATTCGTTGGTAAAAGAGCAGCCCAAGAGTTGGCGGTGGGTGGTGATGACTAGCTGCCTTCCCTCTAGTCTTACACTGCTAAATTAGGGACGGCTAGCGCAGATAGCCCTCGAGTAGCTTTGCGCGAAATTCAAAAAACAAACAAACAAACAAACTTGTCATTCTAGCTCCATGTTCGTGATTGACAATTGAAGTCAATTATTAACCACCAAGAATTACGAGAAGATCATTCTCAAAGGGCGCATTTCAGGGAAGTAAGGAAACCCGTTATCCACGTTAGGTTTCCCTCCTCAAAACAAAACTAAAAATACACGAAAGCTACCTAATAATTGTCTTTGTGTACTTTACCTGATAAAGAATCTTTATTGTTACTCCAGATTTTCATGCAATAACCCTTACGTGATGCGTTCTCATGTGGTGAGTTTACGAAATTGCAACGCTAAAATCTGTGGTTCGATTCCCAATGTGGATGTCCAATGTGGCTTGGCTCTAAAACAAACAAAACCTGTACGTGTTGTGTTTAATATACGTGCCATATCCAACAATGTGTCTAGTGTTTAACATACGTACTATATGAAACAACGTGTCTGCCTGGTTTGTTAATAGTGGGTGTTCTTTATGTGTTATATCTAATAGTGAATTTTCCCGGTTTTTCTTATAAGTGCTATCGCCAACAATGCCCCTAATGTCCCGTATCTAATAATATATGTGCCCTTTTTTTTAACAGTGTCCCTAACGTCCTATTTTTCCTTATAGTAAAGCCACGTCGGGCTATCTGTTGTGTCCACTGAGAGGAATCGAACCCCTGATTTTGGTGTTGTAAGTCCGTAGGCTTACCGCTATACCAGCGGTGGACCCTAACGTTTTAAGTCTAATAATATATCTATCATGTTTTCTAACAATGTCCCTTATGTAATGTTGTATCTGCTCGACGTACACAAATGCACAAACTGATAGTAATACAATATCTTAGTTTTTATTACCACACCTTTACATGGTGTTATTCCAAATACTAACAGACAAACTACATACTTGAATACATCATTGAATAAGGGCATCACGTTATTCCAAACCGGGCATGCGCATTATGTGTCTTAATAGACTCACTTATATTAACAATACTTGTTTGTGATATTATTATGTTGGTATGTTTCGACAGTTTATTGTGTTCAAAGTAAATACTGGTGTGTGACTCACAAAACGAATGTTTTGCTTCAAGCGTTATTTCACAAACGTACACCATTCACCACGTGACTTATACGTGACAGTTAATAGCCGTTTTTTTTGTGTGTTTTTTTATCTTTAAGCAGAAGAACAAGCCACAAACTTATTTGGCAACATACAGTTTTAGTCTCGAAAGGAAAAAAAAATCCATTTTTTTTATAAGTCACACACTAAAGAAAATCGTGACTTGCTGCCGTTTGTTTTCAATATGGAATGTACTTTACAGGCAATATCCCTAAAAACTAGTCATAGAGTTTCAGGTTTTCAACGGTTTTCTGGTGTGTTTTTTTAACTCTTATTCCGTAAAAAAAGATACCTCTAAAACATTTATGGTATTTCACTGATTTGTCAAGTTAGCTGTGCGTTTAGATTACAATACTATAAAGAACAATAATAAACGTTAAAATTTGTGTGAAAACGTCCTAGTTCGCAATTATAACTTATTTTACTTTTACTTATTCTAACTCATAAAAGTACTCAATATTCCATACTGTTCTTTGCTCTTATTCTAAGTTATATGAGTATTTAATATTCCAATTTGTTACGTCAGAATTTTTCTAAATGTGTAAAAGAAAACACGTTACTGTTCTAACTTTCAGTCTGCACAAACTGTGAAAAAAACATTTCTCTGGCTCTCAAGTAAAGTTTGATAACAAACGTAAGTTGAATGAACAAAGTCTAGTCTACAAAGAAACCCTAATCGTTCATGACCTTAAGCAGAGAGATCAAGTTTAGAGGAGCCACCTGCCTAGAATTTGATTGTTTTTTGGTTTCTTTTTTTATTCATAGTCCAGTGATACACTATAGAAACTGAGGTACCCTGCCCTTCGTTTCCCTGGGCTATGAACTTCATAAAATGTGTGGGTGGATGCCATGATAAATAACACAGAAAACTTAACTTTCACATAATTTATTATGACATACCATATTGGTACAGTATTCATTATTACTACACCAAAGGTTTTGTAAAAGCTTTAAGAACTCACTGTGTATATACTTAAAACATGTTATATACTGTGCGATGGTCAGGGCGACTTTGTAGGAAGAGGTGGCGGAAAGTAGAGGCGTGTGTTTGTGTATTTGTTTCTCGTACAACAAAGCCACATCGGGCAACACTCAGCGTTTCACGTGATTAATTAACTAACGGTCATTGGAAGTAGAAGTGTCTTATGGGATGAAGTTGGAAGGTCACGGGTCAAAGTAGGAAGAGGGTATAACTCAAGAAAGGACTCTTTGTGACAGCCTTATGGTGGCTGTTGTAGTACAAATTTCAGCTAAGTTTATGTAGTTTTTGCAATAGTGATGACCTTTACGGCTGGTATGGGTATTAAAACTTTAATTAAAATACAGTACGAAATAACGTTTCGACCTTCTTAGGTCATCTTCAAGTTAATTTTTTCTTTCTAACTTTATTTTAATTAAAGTTTTAATACCCATACCAGCGGTATTGAGAATACATTTTTACTTCAAGTGGGTTTCTCGTCATCACGAGCGACGGCCATTGTTTCCATCGCATTCCTCCACATAGAGTGCTAGTGCACTCGCTAAGATATATAAGACGTTTATGTATCCTCCTTCTTACTATATGTATTTTGTTTTTTTACAAATTTTACAATTTTTGGGGGGGGGAGGAAGAGCGTGGAACCATCTACAAGTGTAGTTAATGTTAACTTACTTCAAAGGTAATAGATGCTTAATAACAGCAATAATGTGGGGTGGAGAGGGTTGGTAAGCCCCAATAACAACCCTTTTGTTTCAGAATATTATCCCGTAATGTTTGATTGAGTTTGACCCACTAACCTACAAGTAGTTAAGTAACGGTCAAACAGACAGACACAGGTTTTTTTTTGTGTTTCGTGTATAGAGAGAGTACCTTGATATTAAAAAAATAACTATTCCCCTTCTTATACACTAGAGGGTTTCTTTTTTTTCAGAATTTGTGTGTTTTCAATTATTCAGTGTATGTTCTCTTACGACAACATTTCTTTATTTCAAAGTTTATTTTATTTTATGTTTATAAACATTTCTGTTCCGTACTATATACTCTTAATATTAAGAAACTTTTATAGGTCTTTTCTTATAGCTATCAGAAAACAATACATAAACACTGAAACAGGTTAAAAGGTGCTTATGACAAAAGGAATACATGGTGAATGAGAAGTAAAATAATGACAGAAATAACAGTAAAACTTTGAAACGTGTGGAATAATACACCATGGTGGTGCAAACACATGGAACACTTCTGACTGTGAGATATCTAACACATACTGGCTATAGTAACAATAGCAGTACCAACTTTATGTCTAACACCTACTGTATATAGTGACAATAACAGTAAAACTTTGAAACATATGGAATAATACACCATGGTGGTGCAAACACATGGAACACTTTTGACTGTGAGATATCTAACACATACTGGCTATAGTAACAATAGCAGTACCAACTTTATGTGTGACACATACTGTATATAGTAACAATAACAGTAAAACTTTATGTCTAACACCTCCTGTATATAGTGACAATAACATGGACCAACCTTACGTGTGACACATACTGGCTATAGTAACAATAGCAGTACCAACTTTATGTCTAACACCTACTGTATATAGTGACAATAACAGTAAAACTTTGAAACATGTGGAATAATACACCATGGTGGTGCAAACACATGGAACAACCTTGACTGTGAGATATCTAACACATACTGGCTATAGTAACAATAGCAGTACCAACTTTATGTCTAACACCTACTGTATATAGTGACAATAACAGTAAAACTTTGAAACATATGGAATAATACACCATGGTGGTGCAAACACATGGAACACTTCTGACTGTGAGATATCTAACACATACTGGCTATAGTAACAATAGCAGTACCAACTTTATGTCTAACACCTACTGTATATAGTGACAATAACAGTAAAACTTTGAAACATATGGAATAATACACCATGGTGGTGCAAACACATGGAACACTTTTGACTGTGAGATATCTAACACATACTGGCTATAGTAACAATAGCAGTACCAACTTTATGTCTAACACCTACTGTATATAGTGACAATAACAGTACCAACCTTACGTGTGACACATACTGGCTATAGTAACAATAGCAGTACCAACTTTATGTCTAACACCTCCTGTATATAGTGACAATAACAGTACCAACCTTACGTGTGACACATACTGGCTATAGTAACAATAGCAGTACCAACTTTATGTCTAACACCTACTGTATATAGTGACAATAACAGTACCAACCTTACGTGTGACACATACTGGCTATAGTAACAATAGCAGTACCAACTTTATGTCTAACACCTACTGTATATAGTAACAATAGCAGTACCAACTTTATGTCTAACACCTACTGTATATAGTGACAATAACAGTAAAACTTTGAAACATGTGGAATAATACACCATGGTGGTGCAAACACATGGAACACTTCTGACTGTGAGATATCTAACACATACTGGCTATAGTAACAATAGCAGTACCAACTTTATGTCTAACACCTACTGTATATAGTGACAATAACAGTAAAACTTTGAAACATATGGAATAATACACCATGGTGGTGCAAACACATGGAACACTTTTGACTGTGAGATATCTAACACATACTGGCTATAGTAACAATAACAGTACCAACCTTACGTGTGACACATACTAGCTATAGTAACAATAGCAGTACCAACTTTATGTCTAACACCTCCTGTATATAGTGACAATAACAGTACCAACCTTACGTGTGACACATACTGGCTATAGTAATAATAGCAGTACCAACTTTATGTCTAACACCTACTGTATATAGTGACAATAACAGTACCAACCTTACGTGTGACACATACTGGCTATAGTAACAATAGCAGTACCAACTTTATGTCTAACACCTACTGTATATAGTGACAATGACGGTACCAACTTTATGTCTAACACCTACTGTATATAGTGACAATGACGGTACCAACTTTATGTCTAACATAATCTGGACAATAACAGTATCAACTTTATGTCTAACACCTACTGTATATAGTGACAATAACGGTACCAACTTTATGTCTAACATAAACTGGATAATAACAGTATCAACTTTATGTCCAACACATACTGAATATAGTAACAACACCAGTAGCAACTTTATGTCTAACACATACTGAATATAGTAACAACACCAGTACCAACGTTATGTCTAGCATATACTGAATAAAGTAACAATAGCAGTACCAACTATATATCTAACACTTACTGTATATAGTGACAATAACAGTACCAAGCTTATGTGTGACACATACTGGGTATATTAACAATAGCAGTACCAACTTTATGTCTAATGTTATGTCTAGGTTATACGTGTATATAAACCATGTATGTTATATATATATAGATATGTGCATATTTAATATGCTATACATGTATTTACATGTAGATGTGCACATATTTAATTGTCTTGTGAGTAAAGATACGTATTGGTTATATGTGTTAAATATTTGGAAACAGTTGTACCTACAGTAATCGGAAGGTACGTTAACACTTTCTATGTATGAATGGCGCAACGACAGTATTAAAGCAATACAAAAGTCATTTAGATTTTCTTCTATACAGGTCATCGTAAGCTGGATACGAAAAGCTTCCTAGTATAGTCACAATATCTCTGGTGTATATGCCGCTTTTCAGCTATATAGAGCGTCCAGAAGAGGAAAACCGATGAAAAGCCAATTACGAGACTCTTTCTTCAACAGGCCTAACATATTCTTAGTTCTAGTAATAACCATAATTTTATTATCATTTAATAGAGGAAAACATTCTTTCAGTATTTGTAGAGCATACTGGAGGGATTTATACATCTTAATATAAAGTTTAAAAAACGATCGTCATACCTAATATTATTCCAAAATAATTATTTTTTCTATCAACATTTCGCCTTTGTGGGTTTATCAGCAAAAGCGAAATGTTGGTTAAAATAAAATATCTTTTAAGATTATCTGGAGTACAAAGGTCATATTTGTAAAGTTTTTGTCAAAACAGTCTTCGCGATGTTTGACTATCTATTCTATTCTTGTTTTATGTAAAAATTATAAAACTTTAGAATATATTCTATAACCTAGTAACCCATCCACGCCATCTTTTGAAAAAAGTAAAAAAACACGTATTGGTGGAAAAAATTATTGCTAACTGTTTGTTTGTTCGTTTTGAATTTCGCGCAAAGCTACTCAAGGGCTATCTGCGCTAACCGTCCCTATTTTAGCAGTTTAAAATTAGAGGGAAGGGAGATAGTCATCACCACCCACTGCCAAGTCTTGGGCTTCTCTTTTACCAAGGAATAGTGGGATTAACTGTAACATTATAACGCCCCCACGGCTGAAAGGACGAGCATGTTTGGTGCGATGGGGATTCAAACCCGCGACCTTCAGATTACGACTCGAACGCCTTAACCCCCTTGGCCACTTTCTCACTTTGTCTGTCGAAACTTGAGAAGCCAGTAATATTTCTTTTATTCTCCATAGCTTAGTCTGGTATAGGATCATTAACAGAGTCAATAGAAGTTTTCACTTCCATCGCTATTGTGTTTGGTTCCTTTATTACAAGTTCAGTAGCCAGTCTTACACACATAGCGTTTTTATTTATAGATATGTCTTCCTAAGACTTGTACAACTTCAGGGACAAAATATAAATCCGTCTACAGCGATGCGTCTTGAAAGGAGTTAGACAACGGGGTAGACAAATATCAGTAATTTTCATCAGAGACCATCGCGTGGCATCATAAACAAGTGACACGTCTGAAGCGAAGAACAGGGTGGACGTGTCTACTTCATCAGCAACTTCTGATAATTTGTATCCAACTTTTACGATGAAATACAACAATTGAAAAACAAGGTTGAATTCTTTACCACGGTTTTAAGAATATATGGATTAAAAGTATGTTTAACGATTAAACAGCCTGAAAAGAGATCATTTAATATATTAATTTGCGTTCGTACGTTCAGGATCCACTAATAACCTAGGTCATGTTATGGGTATCGACAATATATTCCCACTTACATAAAAATAGTGGCTTCTTGAAGGTATGTTAAACCAATTGTTACTATTTCCCACGGTACGATTCTACACTATCATACTATAATGGAACTCTTGCTTTTATGATACTAGAAAACGTTTTTTATTACACGATATGCAACCCTCAACTTCGCGAAATTTTTATCCTGCGTGCATTTAGATTTGCAACAAGAGTCACGAATTTCCGTTTCCTGTCATGGAGAACTTTATTTTTCTCCATTTTCAGGGTGCAGATATGACGTTATGAATACGTCACAGGAGGAGCTATTGCACATGCGCCACGGTTAATAAAACATAATCTTTCTACTTACGAAATGGTAGAACTGAGCTTCTAAAAAAATAACTTTTAGACTAAATAGGTAAATCTGTAAACACCGTGACGATAAATATATATGTAAAAACGGCTCGTTTGGGTTGAGGAAATTTGTTACATAGAGGAGCGAACAACGTTTCGACCTGACGATGACCGAAGAAGGTCGAAACGTTGTTCGCTCCTCTACGTAAAATATTTTCAACCCAAACGAGCCGTTTTTACATATATATTTCTCTACAAGTGGGTTTTCTCGACAACACTGATCGTGACGACTACTTGAAACTCGCCGTGACGAAGAATGTGAACAGAAAACAAGCATTATTTACTTTTATTACGTAAGTAGAAACACGTGAACCATCTTGTATGCATAATACAACAGCTGTTTAAATTGCACGTGCAGCTGTAAAGATAACATAGGTAGTATCCTATACGCTCTAATCTTTACATATGTAATACTTTATATTCCTTTGTCTATACAACTAACAACAAAGGTAACACTTTTATTATGTGCTATAGCAACAATAGAGGAATATTTACGATACGTAACACACGTAATAATACGTTCACTACAGTTAATGAAATATACTTTATTCCTGTTGACACCAAGGAAGTAAAAGTTATATATATGTAACAAACATAAAATGTAACAAAAGATAAAACTTTTGATATATATATATACGTAGCACATGTTGCTCTAACAGTATGAGATACAGACACATAACACGGTATTATAGAAACAAACAAAAGATATACAACACATAACATGGTATTATAGAAACAAACAAAAGATATACAACACATAACAAACAAACGAATAATTGTTGTTGAAATCAAAATAAAATGATAAATATCATACCTCTACTTACTGTCAAACTACTCAGAGTTGAACCCACTGGTAAAGTTTACCTAACTTAATATCATGCTCCACTTACTGTCAATATGCTTAGCGTTGAACACACTGGTAAAGTTTACCTAACTAAATATCATACCTTCACTTATTGTCAAACTACTTAGAGCTCAAAACTGGTAAAGTTTACCTAACTTAATATCATACCTCTACTTACTGTCAAACTACTCAGAGTTGAACACACTGGTAAAGTTTACCTAACTTAATATCATACCTTCAGTTACTGTCAAATTACTCAGAGTTGAACCCACTGGTAAAGTTTACCTAACTTAATACCATGCTCCACTTACTGTCAATATGCTTAGAGTTGAACACACTGGTAAAGTTTACCTAACTTAATATCATACCTTCACTTACTGTCAAACTACTTAGAGCTCAACACTGGTAAAGTTTACCTAACTTAATATCATGCTCCACTTACTGTCAATATGCTTAGAGTTGAACACACTGGTAAAGTTTACCTAACTTAATATCATACCTTCAGTTACTGTCAAATTACTCAGAGTTGAACCCACTGGTAAAGTTTACCTAACTTAATATCATACCTTCACTTATTGTCAAACTACTTAGAGCTCAACACTGGTAAAGTTTACCTAACTTAATATCATGCTCCACTTACTGTCAATATGCTTAGAGTTGAACACACTGGTAAAGTTTACCTAACTTAATATCATACCTTCAGTTACTGTCAAATTACTCAGAGTTGAACCCACTGGTAAAGTTTACCTAACTTAATACCATACTCCACTTACTGTCAATATGCTTAGCGTTGAACACACTGGTAAAGTTTACCTAACTAAATATCATGCTCCACTTACTGTCAATATGCTTAGAGTTGAACACACTGGTAAAGTTTACCTAACTTAATATCATACCTTCACTTACTGTCAACTACTCAGAGTTGAACCCACTGGTAAAGTTTACCTAACTTAATATCATGCTCCACTTACTGTCAATATGCTTAGAGTTGAACACACTGGTAAAGTTTACCTAACTTAATATCATACCTTCACTTATTGTCAAACTACTCAGAGTTGAACACACTGGTAAAGTTTACCTAACTTAATATCATGCTCCACTTACTGTTAATATGCTTAGAGTTGAACACACTGGTAAAGTTTACCTAACTTAATATCATACCTTCACTTATTGTCAAACTACTCAGAGTTGAACACACTGGTAAAGTTTACCTAACTTAATATCATACCTCTACTTACTGTCAAACTACTCAGAGTTGAACACACTGGTAAAGTTTACCTAACTTAATATCATGCTCCACTTACTGTCAAACTATTCAGAGTTGAACACACTGGTAAAGTTTACCTAACTTAATATCATGCTCCACTTACTGTCAATATGCTTAGAGTTGAACACACTGGTAAAGCTTACCTAACTTAATATTATGCTCCACTTACTATCAATATGCTTAGAGTTGAACACACTGGTAAAGTTTACCTAACTTAATATCATACCTTCACTTACTGTCAAACTACTCAGAGTTGAACCCACTGGTAAAGTTTACCTAACTTAATGTCATGCTCCACTTACTGTCAATATGCTTAGAGTTGAACCCACTGGTAAAGTTTACCTAACTTAATATCATACCATCACTTACTGTCAAACTACTCAGAGTTGAACCCACTGGTAAAGTTTACCTAACTTAATGTCATGCTCCACTTACTGTCAATATGCTTAGAGTTGAACCCACTGGTAAAGTTTACCTAACTTAATATCATACCTTCACTTACTGTCAAACTACTCAGAGTTGAACCCACTGGTAAAGTTTACCTAACTTAATGTCATGCTCCACTTACTGTCAAACTACTCAGAGTTGAACCCACTGGTAAAGTTTACCTAACTTAATGTCATGCTTCACTTACTGTCAATATGCTTAGAGTTGAACCCACTGGTAAAGTTTACCTAACTTAATATCATGCTCCACTTACTCTCAAAATGCTTAGAGTTGAACACACTGGTAAAGTTTACCTAACTTAATATCATACCTTCACTTATTGTCAAACTACTCAGAGTTGAACCCACTGGTAAAGTTTACCTAACTTAATATCATACCTTCACTTACTGTGAAACTACTCAGAGTTGAACACACTGGTAAAGTTTACCTAATTTAATATCATACCTTCACTTATTGTCAAACTACTTAGAGCTCAACACTGGTAAAGTTTACCTAACTTAATATCATACCTCTACTTACTGTCAAACTACTCAGAGTTGAACACACTGGTAAAGTTTACCTAACTTAATATCATACCTTCACTTACTGTCAAACTACTCAGAGTTGAACACACTGGTAAAGTTTACCTAACTTAATATCATACCTTCACTTACTGTCAAACTACTTAGAGTTGAACACACTGGTAAAGTTTACCTAACTTAATATTATGCTCCACTTACTGTCAAACTACTCAGAGTTGAACACACTGGTAAAGTTTACCTAACTTAGTATCATACCTTCACTTACTGTGAAACTACTCAGAGTTGAACCCACTGGTAAAGTTTACCTAACTTAATATCATGCTCCACTTACTGTCAATATGCTTAGAGTTGAACACACTGGTAAAGTTTACCTAACTTAATATCATACCTTCACTTATTGTCAAACTACTCAGAGTTGAACCCACTGGTAAAGTTTACCTAAATTAATATCATGCTCCACTTACTGTCAATATGCTTAGAGTTGAACACACTGGTAAAGTTTACCTAACTTAATATCATACCTTCACTTACTGTCAAACTACTTAGAGCTCAACACTGGTAAAGTTTACCTAACTTAATATCATACCTTCACTTACTGTCAAACTACTCAGAGTTGAACACACTGGTAAAGTTTACCTAACTTAATATCATGCTCCACTTACTGTCAATATGCTTAGAGTTGAACACACTGGTAAAGTTTACCTAACTTAATATCATACCTTCACTTACTGTCAAACTACTCAGAGTTGAACCCACTGGTAAAGTTTACCTAACTTAATATCATACCTTCACTTACTGTCAAACTACTCAGAGTTGAACCCACTGGTAAAGTTTACCTAACTTAATATCATACCTCTACTTACTGTCAAACTACTCAGAGTTGAACCCACTGGTAAAGTTTACCTAACTTAATATCATACCTTCACTTACTGTCAAACAACTCAGAGTTGAACACACTGGTAAAGTTTACCTAACTTAATATCATGCTTCACTTACTGTCAATATGCTTAGAGTTGAACACACTGGTAAAGTTTACCTAACTTAATATCATACCTTCACTTACTGTCAAACTACTCAGATTTGAACCCACTGGTAAAGTTTACCTAACTTAATATCATACCTTCACTTACTGTCAAACTACTCAGAGTTGAACACACTGGTAAAGTTTACCTAACTTAATGTCATGCTCCACTTACTGTCAAACTACTCAGAGTTGAACCCACTGGTAAAGTTTACCTAACTTAATATCATGCTCCACTTACTGTTAATATGCTTAGAGTTGAACACACTGGTAAAGTTTACCTAACTTAACATATACCTTCACTTACTGTCAAACTACTCAGAGTTGAACACACTGGTAAAGTTTACCTAACTTAACATATACCTTCACTTACTGTCAAACTACTCAGAGTTGAACACACTGGTAAAGTTTACCTAACTTAACATATACCTTCACTTACTGTCAAACTACTCAGAGTTGAACACACTGGTAAAGTTTACCTAACTTAACATATACCTTCACTTACTGTCAAACTACTCAGAGTTGAACACACTGGTAAAGTTTACCTAACTTAACATATACCTTCACTTACTGTCAAACTACTCAGAGTTGAACACACTGGTAAAGTTTACCTAACTTAACATATACCTTCACTTACTGTCAAACTACTCAGAGTTGAACACACTGGTAAAGTTTACCTAACTTAACATATACCTTCACTTACTGTCAAACTACTCAGAGTTGAACACACTGGTAAAGTTTACCTAACTTAACATATACCTTCACTTACTGTCAAACTACTTAGTGTCGAATACGCGGGTAAAGTTTACCTAACTTAACATCGCGACAGAATAAACTTAATACTTAAGACTAAAAATGTATAAGACTCATTATAAACGTCATTAAAATATGTATTATGTACATATAAACGTATTTACAGTAAGAAGTTGGTTAATACAGGTGTTCTTCTAAGAGTTAAGTTGCTCTGAAAATGAACCTCATATATATATATATATATATATACACACATAAATATTATTATATATTCAGGTTCTAATGAAAGAAAGGTGAACAAACCTCGTAGTACTAACAAACAGGCGTAAACAATGGTTAATAACATGGAACTTAGCAACGGATAAGTCATCAATCAACTCTCCGATACACAGTGTTACTAGAGGTACTTTTCCCAACTTACCTAACAAACGTTTTAATTTCTTCTTACAACGTCTTGACTATCGCTGAGTTAAAAATTCGCCTGTGGTCCTAGTACTGTTTACTTAAGAAGAATACGCTCTTAAAAATAGAAAATGCACCGGAACCGGCGTTCAACACAACTCGCCAAGCGTTCCAGCGGGGGAATGGCCTATAACGATAAACGTTGCTACTCTGTCATCAAACAACACAAACATATTCGACCCAGGAAGAGTCCACTTCCGCGTGGGGAGTTATCGCGGAAGCCCCACCTTGCGGATTATTGTTCAATCAACAGCATTCCGCGCGTGCTTCTAGTTGCCTCAGGTAAGGAAAAAACATCTCAAGAGCTTGAAAAGTGCAACTTGCATTTTACTGTGTACTTTTAAGTTGGAACTTATTATTAGAATGGATATGATTATTGTCTTCTAGGAAACTGTTAAATAACGAAAAATACATACTAACCACCAACAGAGAGAAATGAGTGGTCACTTTAGGATATATCATACTCATATCTTAGACAAAAAGTTTTAAACCGGTTCTAGCTGTGCTCAGCTGAATGCAGAGACTCAACACAAACAAAACCTGATATTGTGTTGTACATACATAAAATAATTGCGCTGTTAAAACTATATTAAGTCGTGAGTGAAAATTCAGAAATAACAGGCTTTAATCACTTGAAATCACAAAACATTCAAAAATAGGGTTTGTTTAGGTCACTGCCCTAAGAGAACCACTGAACCCGAAATGAATAGCTGCTGTGTTTTTTCATGAATGTGCCGAGAAATGTATAATATTACACTAATACTGAGTATAAGACATCACATTTGAGCGATACGTACTGTTGGTTTCATGTTTCCTCTTTGCTCTATTAGTTCAAAGAAAAAGTTTCAACATCATCTGAGCGCCCCTATTTCTAATATGACACAGCATTTATGCTTTCTCTAAACACCATTGTGTCCAACAAAGCATCTGTACATTATTTCAACACTATTGTTTCCAACAAACTAACTGTACATTATCTCAACACCACTGTGTCCAACAAACTAACTGTACATTATCTCAACACCACTGTGTCCAACAAACTAACTGTACATTATCTCAACACCACTGTGTCCAACAAACTAACTGTACATTATCTCAACACCATTGTTTCCAACAAACTAACTGTACATTATTTCAACACCATTGTTTCCAACAAACGAACTGTACATTATCTCAACACCATTGTTTCCAACCAACTAACTGTACATCATTTCAACACCATTGTTTCCAACAAACTAACTGTACATTATTTCAACACCATTGTTTCCAACAAACTAACTGTACATTATTTCAACACCATTGTTTCCAACAAACTAATTGTACATTATCTCAATACCATTGTTTCCAACAAACTAACTGTACATTATCTCAACACCATTGTTTCCAACAAACTAATTGTAGATTATCTGAACACCATTGTTTCCAACAAACTAACTGTACATTATTTCAACACCACTGTTTCCAACAAACTAACTGTACATCATTTCAACACCATTGTTTCCAACCAACTAACTGTACATTATCTCAACACCATTGTTTCCAACAAAGCATCTATTCATTATCTCAACACCTATGATTCCAACAAACTAACTATACATTATCTCAACACTATTGTTTCCAACAGAGTATATCTACTACATTACCTCAATACCATTGTTTCCAACAGAGTATCTGTAGATTATCTCAACAATATTGTTTCCAAAAACTACATACGTATTAATTTTAAAATATATTCTGTATAAAGTATCTGTTTATACACAAAACAAGTTAAATTCGTATCTATATTTCAGTGTTGAGTATAAAAAACAAAAATATTTCTGGAGAAGACAGAAAAACAGTAAGAATTACTACTTTATTATCACGCCAGTTTAATTTGTATTATATTACACACCAGTTAAGATGTAATATAGAATTTAATTAAGCCTTTTGTTACACAAGGCTTAAATGCACCTTTTAATGCGTGACTTAGAAAGCCTTCAAGTATAGAAAAGCCAAATATGAGACCACTGTTTCCTCTTCCCCAAACAAGACCAGAAGAAATTTACAATAAAGTAACAGTTTTACATTTCTTTCTGCCCGCGTGTGTGTCTGTGTTTATGTGTCCTAGAAATCTACGATATAATTCAATGATGTATTTCGTAAAACCCAAGAGCCTCAGCCCAGGGATACTCGTAATAGTTTGCTGACCTCAAAAATTAAATCTCAGATGGCGTTGTTGAGTTGTGTTTTGGTTAATATACAACTGGGAAAACTTAATTGTACTATTTTTATCTTAGCGATTTAAATCTAATTTTAGGCCTAACTATACTTTAGATGTTAATAGAAAGATTAAGTGTACTTTAAAAATAAAAACATTTTTGCACAAAATCGAATTACATTTCCTTGTTTATACAAAGAAAGTAAATACACATATGAATAAAATTTTCATTGAAAGTTTGCTTATAACGTAGAAGTGAAAAACAAAAGGAATTTATCTTTCCAGGTCTATTTTCGACAAGTCAAACAAAGAGAATTAAATTAAAATACCTGCGTACATAATTATATGTTCTATTTTTCACGTGCACACACAGTCGACACTTTTTTTATAAAAACTGAAGATTAACGTGTGTCTGGAAGAATATCTGTTTAAAGTTTATAATTAGAATGTTTGTCGAAATAGGTGAAAAACTGTGAAAAATTGTTAATTCAATCAGTTTAAATGTTTGCCATTAGTCACTGCGAGCTAATTTTGACAAATTGTTGGCTTGATTTAAAGATTAAGAATTATTTAAATGGAAGTATATCCATTAATTATCATATATTCATACTATGTAAAAATAAAGACACTGTAGAGTAAGATTTGCTATAATTCAACCTTTATTTGAATGAACTCTTTGTTCCCGAAACATCGAGTGCAAACAGACTATTTCACGACACCTATACTCCCCCCCCAGTGGCTCAGCGGTATGTCTGCGGACTTACAACGCTAAAATCCCGGTTTCAATACCCGTGGTTGGCAGAGCACAGATAGCCTATTGTGTAGCTTTGTGCTTAATTCACAAAACAACACCTATACTCACTCAAGAAACTTACACATTTACATCCAATGAGGCATATGTGTGTGTGTGTTTTCTTATAGCAATTGGAATTGAGCTCCTCATTTTAGCATGGTAAGTTTGTAGACTTACAGTTGTACTAGCGGGGAACCCCTGTAAGGTGAGGGTTAGAGAAACGATACATAAATATTGAAAGTCTATACGAAAGAGATCGTGATAGATAAACACATAAAAACACTATCTTTTTCTTGTGAATTATAAAGGCTAGGGCATGGTCACTTAGTTAACATTTTGGGCTGCGTATTGAAGGGCCCAATGTTTGAGGTGTGATGCAGCTGAACACGTTTCTCACTCTTAACAGTGACCACATTATAATAGGGTAAGTCAATCATGTTATTCCGTTAAAAACAATCAGGCATGGCTTTTGTGGCAACAGATGCTGCTGTCAACTTACACCCCCTATTGTTAATACGCGCAGGTGATGCCTCGTGGAGGGGAGCATGTACCTCCACCACCCAAATTGTCTGCAATTTTATTTCAAGGACTTACAAGTCTGACAGTTTCTGCAAAGTTCCGTTACCACAACAGTTTCAAGACAGCGTCCAACGCTTCCCATATCCTGTTTTTTTGAAATCACTCAACCGAAGATATCTAATTAGCTGGTGATTACCGACTTAGACTTATAGCTTTATATTATCCAGTCAAACCCCTCGGCCGACAACGTCAAACGACCATAAAAAAAATTATATTATATTTTTTTACAATAAAGGCAAACACCGTGATTTTAACAAAGGTTTGACTTTAAAACAGGTACAAAACGGAGTTTATACAAAAAGAGAGAGTCTACACAGTAAATTATCTATAAAAATAAGGTTTTCAAACAATTATTAAATCAAATCCTTCTATATTTCAACATATTTAAACAGCTTGGTCACGACTAAACTAACTCTAGCTACAGGAAAATGTTTTTATTCTTGTTTTTTATACGGAGTAATAAAAAATGTCTATTTCACCAGAAATGAAAATGACTCCCTTGCACCTCGGGGTAGATTAAACAATGGTAATAAAAAATAACATTGACACTGTGAATTTCATTTCAAATGATGCAAATATTTATTCTATAACGTGTAATAAAAAAGACACCTGTCTGGAAGCATCTTCAGAACACGTTGAAGATGAAACATACCAGTCGGTGATTGCTTTTTCTGACCAGTGTTTGCACTGCAAACAACAACAGAAATATAATTTAAGCAAGTGAGGTGTAATAAATATAGATTGCTTGTTTGCGATAATAACACGTTTTGCTGTGGAACATTTGGCAACGGGCCAAACATTTGCAACAACTGTTTAAAAAGGAGATGAAAGATTTATTGGACATTCAAATTATGAACACCACCTTGAAGACATTGCTAAATAAAAGATACTGAAGGAAAAACAGGAAAAGACCAGTTGAGAACAGCTTATGGTCTTTAGAAGTTGTGATGGAGACAATTTTGCTTTCAGTTCATCAGGGCGTAAATAACTTGCACAGCGTTAAAAAGTCGTGTGGTTCGTAATTTACCGCATCGTAATGAACTTCATTGCTGGACATTCGTCTTTGGTGAAAAATGGTAAATTTGTCTTTTAGTATGACAACATTATCCAATATTACAAATAATTTCATAAACAAATACATCTAGAGAAGCTGAATAGCCGCAGAGTGTAGGATCCATTTACTTTGCTAAAAGCAATGTTTTCGTAATCGGCTGCGTGCCATACATATTTTTTCGAATCTCTTGTTGGAACAAATTGCTGTTAATTGCTACAAGAGATTGTTGTGCAACACGTTCGGCAGCGTTCAAAAGAATAAGAAGTTCCGTGGCGTCACGTGCAAACACCCTATACTTTTGTAGGGGTACGACAAGGGATTATATACTTTGCAAAAATATTCAAACGGTGCGAATTCTTTACAAGAAACATTCTCAAGGATGCCTTGTGTTATTTTCCTTAATCGTTGGAACATCTTATGGAATAACAATAAGTGGCAACTTCCTCAAGAGATCCTCCCATAGCCTGGTGGCTAGGGTTCTCGATTCTCAATTTGAAAGGTTCGAATCCTTTTACCGAACACGCTCCTTCTTTAAGTTGTAGGAGCATTATAACGTGACGGTCAATCCCACTATTCCTTAGTAAAAGAGTACCCCAAGAGTTGATAGTGGTCAGTGTTGACTAGATGTTCTCGCTCTAGTTTATCAATGCTAAAGTGGGGACGGCTAGCGCAGATAACCCTAGTGTAGCTTTGCTCGAAATTCGAAACAGTCGAAACTAACCTCTCCCAGGAAGAGTTTAAGTGTTTTCTTGGAATATATATTACATAAGATGTATACTACACTTTACAAAACACTAAAACTTATCTGGTCTAAGCATAAAGTTGAATATTCTTCTAATTTTCAAATAAAAATGATTTGGCTAACGTTGTTCTATTTTTATTATCAGATATTTCTTCCTTTGATTTGGTAAAAACATACTTACAGTTCCTTCACATGGAACTTTTCTGAAAACCGCTTTACTAAGAATAAATTTATTTACCGTATGGAACCTTTCATCATCTGTGTGAGTTTTCTTCTTCCATAACGAGTGTGCAGCTTTTTTCTTTGAACAATTATATTCTTTGGTTCCACATCATTTAACCAATTCCTCTAGTCATAAGGCATCCGAGGCAGTATAACACTGTCCAATGTTGGGAATATCTTATATGCAGGTGCTAGATATAGCTCGCACCTGTGACAACACGCCATTATATTAGAACATGCAAATCGTTTTTATAAAATACGATCAAGATTCCTCATTTGAATTTTTATTGATAACATCTGGTGGTATTAAATATATCTTGTTCCAACAAGCAGATAAAAGCACATACCTTACCAACATTTCCTGCTCAAATAATATTTCGTCATCTGAACGTACTAGATTAGTTTCAGAAGAACCTGAGACAACCATTTGCCGTACTCTATGATAAGAGAAAATAAACTATTAATCCAACAGATTGACAGTTAAACCTAATGGCACCGATTCAAAGAGGAACCAGATGCTCAGAATAGCACTATAACCATTAGACAGTCAGATTTCCCACTCGTGGGAGGGACAGAAAATTTTAAGAGGAGCCAAGAAATTAAAAAGCTGAAATTGATCTAGATTTATAACAAGATGGAGATTAAAACAAGTCAATTAAATGTAATAGTGCTTACAGAAGTTTTGTTTTTTGTGTTAAATTATACAAAACGAGTTTATTATACACAAAAGCTGAAAAATGATATGTTATCAATGTGGCTAGAATTTAAAATCACGTGTTAGTATTACACAATATTGGTTCTTATCGATTAATAGTACAGCGATACAACAAGGTCTGTAAGATTCCGTAGTGTTGAATAAAGTCATTTTAAGTCGAAATGTGTTTGTGACTGGCGTTCTGTGAAATACAAATTCTCAGTTTTTGTTCATTTTTTTACTAGGTTATATTTAGTGCTTAATGACAATGAAATCACTAATAAGAAGGTCCACAAGTCTTTAACCTTCAATAACAAAAAGTTGTTATATAGTGGTAGTCTGAAGTCTAACCTATCAAAACTTACTGGGTGGGAGAGAGCTCAAGAATACGTGAGAAATAAACAGGAGAAGATTTTGAAGAAGGAAAAATAATGGAGTGGATAAGGGTTACAAACTCTCAGTCAAGAAAGTTAAATGTCAGACAACTCTTTCAATTAGGGATCAGACAACCTTTCAATCAGTAAACAAAGACTGACTGAAGAGTTTCTGTAGAAGTTGCTGCAAACACACAGGGACTTAAGGGGCTCACAACCTAGTCACAGTATATTGCTTGATACTAGTTGAAAGTGTTTGTGTTTTTTCTTATAGCAAAGCTACATGAGGCTATCTGCTGAGCCCACCGAACTAGTAGAAAGAATGACACAACTTTTAATGGAAATGACCTTTGATACCAATTAGTTTTATGTATCACATATCTAAAATTCCAATAACAAATGTTCATACTACATATATTAAAATTTAGCCACTAGTATATCTTCATAACCTATAATTAGAATTTAGTCATTGACATGGTTTTATGACCTATTATTAAAGGTTAGTTTTAGTTGTATAGTTGAAAGCGTTATCTGATACACTAAGAAATAATACATATAAATATATTTACAAAAAAAAAACCCTACCAGATTTGGTGTAAAAGCAGCATATTATATTGGCTAAAACCTAACCGAACCAAGGAATATTATAAAGACACAAGTAATTATAAAAACATATAAACATTATGTTTAAGTATGATATAGGAATGAAAATGTCAAAAAGTACAGAATCAAGGTCGGGATAAACACAATAAAACATAGAAAAATCCATACATAAGTAGCCACTGAGTCAATCTTACAAGCTTATGGTTATTGGTCATTGTAAGACTGTAAAGCATTATTCAGTTTAAATGCTTTTATTCAAACTTGAATTCACACAGCTAATAGAAATTCAACATTTAGTTGTAAATACAAATTATTGGAAATAGTTGGCTACTATTTGTAGTGATGTTTGTATGGTTTTATGTCTTCATCCCAATTGGTTGGTGTTGTCATCACTACATCGTACTTCATCACTATTGGTTGGTATTGTCATCACTACATCGTACTTCATCATTATTGGTTGGTGTTGTCATCACTACATCGTACTTCATCACTATTGGTTGGTATTGTCATCACTACATCGTACTTCATCACTATTGGTTGGTATTGTCATCACTACATCGTACTTCATCACTATTGGTTGGTATTGTCATCACTACATCGTACTTCATCACTATTGGTTGGTGTTGTCATCACTACATCGTACTTCATCACTATTGGTTGGTATTATTATCACTACATCGTACTTCATCACTATTGGTTGGTGTGGTCATCACTACATCGTACTTCATCACTATTGGTTGGTGTGGTCATCACTACATCGTACCTCCTCACTATTGGTTGGTATTGTCATCACTACATCGTACTTCCTCACTATTGGTTGGTATTGTCATCACTACATCGTACTTCGTCACTATTGGTTGGTGTGGTCATCACTACATCGTACTTCCTCACTATTGGTTGGTGTGGTCATCACTACATCGTACTTCCTCACTATTGGTTGGTGTGGTCATCACTACATCGTACTTCATCACTATTGGTTGGTGTTGTCATCACTACATCGTACTTCATCACTATTGGTTGGTATTATTATCACTACATCGTACTTCATCACTATTGGTTGGTATTGTCATCACTACATCGTACTTCATCACTATTGGTTGGTATTGTCATCACTACATCGTACTTCGTCACTATTGGTTGGTGTTGTCATCACTACATCGTACTTCGTCACTATTGGTTGGTATTGTCATCACTACATCGTACTTCGTCACTATTGGTTGGTGTTGTCATCACTACATCGTACTTCATCACTATTGGTTGGTATTGTCATCACTACATCGTACTTCATCACTATTGGTTGGTATTGTCATCACTACATCGTACTTCGTCACTATTGGTTGGTGTTGTCATCACTACATCGTACTTCATCACTATTGGTTGGTATTGTCATCACTACATCGTACTTCGTCACTATTGGTTGGTGTTGTCATCACTACATCGTACTTCGTCACTATTGGTTGGTGTTGTCATCACTACATCGTACTTCGTCACTATTGGTTGGTATTGTCATCACTACATCGTACTTCATCACTATTGGTTGGTGTGGTCATCACTACATCGTACTTCCTCACTATTGGTTGGTATTGTCATCACTACATCGTACTTCGTCACTATTGGTTGGTATTGTCATCACTACATCGTACTTCGTCACTATTGGTTGGTATTGTCATCACTACATCGTACTTCATCACTATTGGTTGGTATTATTATCACTACATCGTACTTCATCACTATTGGTTGGTATTGTCATCACTACATTGAATTTGATTTATGTAATATTTTAAGTTCATATTCCTTTATTTTTGACAGTTTCGCTGAAGTAGGTAGATAAATAAACATGTGTTTTATTTTTATAATTCGATGGCAATATAGATGGTTAATATCATATTTGTTTTGTCAGTTTATTTATAGCTCTTGTAGGAATACTTCAGATATTGATATTATACCATATAGCTGGTATATATTATTAACCATCACTGGTCATAATCTTGACCTCTTCGGACTCAATGTTAAGGAACGTACAGTAAGGAAAGAACACATGAAAAGTATTTTGGTGGAAACTCCCTATATTCATGTGTGCATTCTTTTTGACTCTGCTACCCCCACATCATTTTACAGTTACAAAATATTTTATGACCTATTTTATTACTTTGTTTCCCCTGACTGAAGATTAGTGTATTCTCTGGATGTTTATAATAAAATTTAATATTATGTGTATTAATTTATTTCACCCTTTCACTCCATACATAATATAGAGGTTGGCTCCCTAAAGACACCGATTGTATAGTGTACAAAGTATCAAATATTCTACATGTAACAGTTTTCTAATGTTCATCTACTATTAACTCGTAATTCCTGTTTTACCCACCCTGTATTAAAGCTTTTCAAAGGAACAAAATATTCCTGTAAGAAAGCTAACTTCAAGGGGTGGTAATAATATCTTTTGCAATAGAATTTTGTTGTTGTTTTTTTATCTTATACTAAGCACTAGCGTGATTAGGGATAGCCTGTTCCCAAGTGCTCTTAAAATGCTTTTCTGTCGTACTAAAGTCATTAGAGAAACGTCACACATTATTTGTCTGGAACGGGAAAATATAAAAGAAAGACAAACACTTTGTTTCTTCAGCTCGTTCCCAGTTCTCCACTTTAACAACACTTTTCAATAATACTGGAAGTCTCATAAGCTGCAAAACGCTAGATAACAGTAATTAGGTGCTCAAGCAAGACTGTAACTTAACTTTGATAGTTATTTGTATCATAGAGTAATATAATGAATGTGGCAGCCATTTTTTCTCCGCTCATCCCTACATACCGAGAACCAATGTGCTTAGTGCTATATATCAATAAGAACACAGAATATGTCCACAAATTCCTCAAGAATTAACGACAAAGTTCAAATCCTCCGTATGCCCGCAATTTTCCATGTGTAAAACCGTGGGTCATCGGTAAGCTTGTGAACTAAAGTGCAGTGTTCGATTCTCAACAGTGGACAGAGAGTTCAACGTGTAGCTTAGTTCAAAAAAATAAATAAAATTTCTATATATTTCACTCGAATTTACAACATTTAAGTTATGCCGCTAGGGAGCTAAAAAGACGCTAACATGAAGTTCATGAGGGAAAGTTTTATAATTAAGGGTTGTTATAGCCATCGTTTCACACCTTATCTAGCAGAACAGGAAGTTAACAAGAGAGGCAGCGTAACAACTACCAGTTGTTATAGAAACTACCTTAGGGACTGTCACAGGTACTATATTTTTACTTTAACAAACCCCTCACATTCTACGCTATGACAAACGTCTGCGTGACTTACTTACACACGTTCACGTCTCTAACATTATGCCTACACTAAACGGTCACGTTGTAGTGCTACCTGTCATTATAATGATAACAAAACGTCCATCAGTGGACCAAATTTTTTACCTTTCTCGTGAAGCTATTATTCAACCTGCTCATTTTATCGTATTACTTGCTCTACAAATCACGAGCCAACGTTTATAATCTTGTAACATGTTTTTGCGTTGAACGGGTTCTTTTAAATTATTTGGTGAAAATAACCCAAGTTCAGTTCACGTAACGATAACAAATGTGTTCATTTCTTCTTTACTGTTCCCACAAGCTGCCTCAACTTGTACAGTGTTGTAACTTGTAGGCCTAAAGAAATATAACATTAATTGTACTAAAGGTAAATAAAAATAAATTTTCTTGTACAACTTCATGGCTTGTAGATAAAAGAACTGAAAACAAAATGCTTTACTGAATCTCATATTCATAATTTTTAGAACTTTCTAGGCCTACATTATCAAACTTTTTTATCTTAACCTTATGCTCCCTCTACCTAACATATAAATACATTGCAAAACATATAGCTTATAACAATAACCTTTTAGCACCAAATTTAGTGAGAAAAATCTATATCTTTGCTGAAGCCACTTTGTATTATCCGTTCTTAAATCACCAATGATCTCAGGTTTTTATTTGCACATAAGTTAGAAAAAAAATAATTACAGGCCTGCGATAGTTTTATTTTTAAATTTTTTTGCATGTTGTACAGAAACTCCTGTCCGTTGAATCCGAAAATGATATCCATTTTTGTCCATCACGTACAGATTTTCCACAAAGCACCATATTTATTTTTACATCAGTGAATCATTTTCATTGAAATCGGGTCACATTTTATTATGTTTAAAATGTTGACAACCACTGCTGTAAGTTTCTCTAGACCAACCGCGACGTGAGAGTCTTATCCATTGTTCTAGAACCAAAACATAACAATAATAAAAACGCTCATTGTTGTAAACAAAATAATAATTACTCTCGTTCCTAAAATGTGAGTCCGGCAAGGGTCGCTTTCAAGCTTTCCCCTTTCTTAACCTGAAAATGACCTAGGAAGGTCGAAACGTTGTTCTCTTCTTATCAGTAAGTGTTAATACTCATACCATCCGTTCTGGATAGTTTTTGTTGTTGGTTTTTGAATTTTGCGCAAAGCTACACGAGAGTTATCTGCGCTAGTCATCACCACCCACCGTCAACTCTTGGGCTACTCTTTTACCAACGTATAGTGGGATTAACCGTCACATTATAACCCTCCAACGGCTGAAAGGGCGAGCATGTGTGGTTCGAGCGAGATTTGAACCCGCGACCCTGAGATTACGAGTCGAGTGCCTTATCCACCTGGCCATGCCGGGCCCGTTCTGAGATACAAAATGATAATTTGATATAAATAAGTGTTGTTTTTTTCTTCCCCACTCGTAAAAAATCTTTACGTGATAGTAAGATAATCAATATTATTTCTGCAAACTGTATCGCTAAATTATGGAAAATCCGTCACTAAAACTAAAACAACTTTTATGAAATTTAAATTCGCATGTTATTAAAACTGATAAAATTCAAGAGTTAATCCGACAGATGTCACTAGCAAATCTATCTTATTGTGAAGCAATGTCATATCGGCACGAAGTCGCGTACGTGTAGTGGTTAACATCTTAAAATGAAATAGAAATTTGAAATAACAAATTGTCAGAAAAGTCTATTAGATAATAATAAGCGACTGGGCTACTAGTAATGGAAGTTTTAAAGCAGAAATAAAATTATCTTTGTGCTTATGTACAGCAACATTACCTGAAGACAGTTCAAAAATATAAAGCTAATGTCCATTGGCAACGAAACAAAGTTGTGTTATTTAGAAATGTTTAAAACACCATAAGTTTGAGAAATGAACTATCGTTTGTTTTACTTTACTTCCAAGTAATGATGTCGTTATACTTTTGTGTCGTTAGGTTTAATAAAGCTGCTCACCTGTAAATCATAGTTTCGGAAGAAACGAAAACCAATTAATCGTGGTATCACGTAAATATTATTTTAACACGTCCTTCTGAAGCCGAGGGGTATCTTTTACACTACAGTTTGTTGGATATTAAAAGTACGTTCAACATGGAAACTCCCGAAGTAAGTTGTTTTGGACGTATCTTTTCGAGAAAACTTCAAGACAAGTCTTCATATGTTAATTGATCATTTTAAAGTGAAATACGTCATCTTCAAGTTTCAGCAAATATAAATAAATCCACATTCTCGACATTATTAATTAACCGGTTGCCAACCTTTTATTCTTCCACTATCACCTTTTTGTTTTAATCTTTCAACTAAGATATGAACGATTTCACCAGCGATTTTTTTGGGGAAGATCGAAGTATCAAGATAGTCAGCAGTGGGATAAGCAGACAGGAACAGGTTAAAAGCAGCTACAGGCATAATATTGTACTCGGCTTGCTGCATAATATCTACCAAGGTGGTTCTAAAAGGTTTCTAAACATCTCTACGTGTCGTTGGGAGATTTCCATGCTTTTAGTACTTAGTCGTTATGTTCATGATACACTGACATTTTTCACATTTATAGATGTTGCCACGTCTTTACAACAACAAAAAAGAAACGATTATTTTTTTCTATAGCACAACATACACACAGTGTAGGGGAGGGTACACAAACATCTTATATATCTCAGAGACTACGCTAGGAATGTAATGAAAACAGTAGCCACCAATATTGCAACACTGCATAAACCTAAAACGTTCTACTCCAACAGTCATCATAAGGTTGTTACGAAGAGCGTTTCTTGAATTACGCCCGCTTTCTACTTTTCCCCATGACTTTTTAACTTCATCCCTCAAGAAACTTCTCTGGGTAATAACCGCCAGTTTATTAATCACGTGAAACACTGCGGAAGGACATTAAACACTGAGTGTTGAAAACAGGTAGCAGAAAGCACCTCTACCGCCACTTCTTTAGCCGATATCTCTTCCTCCAAAGTCTGTTGTGTTTATTAATTTTGCGAAAAGCTACACGAGGGCTATTTGCTCTAGCC
The DNA here is from genome assembly GCF_004210375.1 of Tachypleus tridentatus. NCBI lineage: Eukaryota > Metazoa > Arthropoda > Merostomata > Xiphosura > Limulidae > Tachypleus > Tachypleus tridentatus. The sequence goes on along the minus strand of NC_134837.1, from coordinate 259,857,072 downwards.
GTCTCTAATTTAGCAATGTAAGACTAGAGGGAAGGCAGCTTGCTATCATCACCCACCGCCAACTCTAAGGCTACTCTTTTACCAACGAATAGTGGGATTGACCGTTACATTATAACGCCCTCAAAGTTGAAAGGGCAAGCATGTTTGGTGTTACGAGGATTCGAACCTGCAACCCTCGGATTACGAGTCGAGTGCCTTAACCGCCTGGCCATACCGGGAAACTACAAAGTCAGTATATACTATATACCATGTTTTAAGTATAAACACATTGAGTTCTTAAAGTCTAGACAAAAGTTGTGATGAGGTAACAATGTATATTGTAATAATATATGTTATAAATAAAGTGTGTTATTTATCACAACATGAACCCATACAATTCTTAAGAACGGGTACCTCAGCTTATTAAAAATAAAACCCACAACACTATAATAAATAATGATTCAGGGAAAAAATATTCTGTCTTACTCGAAAACACAATTCACAATGTTAGACTTTAGTCCTAGCGTAAAGCTCTGTATTTTGGAGTTCACAGTCAGAGCGATAACACAAAATGTTCCCTACATTAAGAGTGATAGTGTTTCAGGTAGACAGTAGGGTGCTTCTGATTGGCAGCCTTCCTTCCAGTCATTAGTTCAAAATTCGGGACGACGGCTCACGATCGTTAGTTTTGATACAATGCAAACACCTAGGCTTGGTTTTTGGTTACTTTAAGATTTACTTATTTATTTGCATTATATGTTTCTGAAGTCTTAATTTTTGTTTTTGTTAAATCAGTTGATTTACAACTTTATCATGTATTAATGGCATGGCCAGGTGGTTAAGGCACTCGACTCGTAATCTGAGGGTTTTGTGTTTGAATCCCTCTCATACCAAACATGCTCGCCCTTTCAGCCTTTGGGGCGTTATAATGTGACGGTCAATTCCATTATTCGTTGGTAAAAAAAGTTGGCAGTGGATGGTGATGACTAGTAGCCTTCCCTCTAGTCTTACACTGCTAAATTGAGGAAGGCTAGCGCAGATAGTCCTTCATGTAGCCTTGCTCGAAATTCAAAACAAACCATATATTACTTTTATTGTAATTATTTTACTTGTTTCCTTTTCTTCCAGTGGTCTAGCTGTGCCTTATCATAGGGATCGAACATCGACTTTTACTGGTTCGAGCCTTCATTGTTTTAGGGAGAAAAAACGAAGAACTGGTTCTTTCGAATACGTTTGCTTCTTCCTTTGCCCCGGTAACACAGTGGTATGTCTGCGAACTTACAACTCTAGAAATTGGATTTCGATACCCGTGGTGGTACGAGCACAAAGAACTCATTGTGCTGCTTCTTGCTTAACTACAAACAAAAAAATCGAACACCTTTTTTTCACTAAAATATTCTAGTCGAGTTATTGTAATGAAAAATGAAGAGTTGACGCCACTGATTAAAAAATAAGAAAAAATACGTGCTATTCTATTAATGTTCCAGGTATTATTCAACCTTTTAATTTTTAATATCAGTTGGTTATATATAACTTACACATCTCTCTGTTTTCGAGCGATTAAGTTTTCTCTTTATAGCATTGCTGCACACAGTGTCTCATTCCGTACATAACACTATGTAACAAACGTTTTACTTTTTCTTGTTCCTGGCAGAAAGTGTTATATCCCAGTTGCTAATGCCTAAAGTAAATGGAAAATACCTGTTTTTCTCTTCAAACTTTGCTTTTGTAACCTAGGAGCACATAACGAAAACATGATTGGAGACTATATTTGGGGGCTAATATGTGAAAGTGATTTACATTACAGTCACAAATCTCGAAAGACTACTCGCTTCTGAACATTTTTGTATAACTAGTATACATACATGTAAATCTTGATTCATATGTAGTTTTATTCAGACCTTATGTAAATGAAAATGTGCAAATTTGCCTGTTTTTTACATAGAAAATAGGTTAATTTTTAAATTTCATTATCCAGGTCACAAAAGCAAAGTTTGAAGGGAATAATGGTCATTTTCTGTACTTCTACAACATAAGCAATTAAGAAATAACACATACTATCCAGGAACAAAATTTGTGTTACAGAGTGTTATTTGAATAGCATATAAAGGCATAACTCAGTTTACTTAATGTTGTGTTAAGTCACAGTAAGACGTATAATTATACCAATAATTATCAATTGTGATGTAATATCTCACTTGTTACTCACTAACGAATCGTGTTTCGCCATCTTATGCGACATATTAAACTTGATGTTGTGTTTAATAATAGTTCTCTGTCTTATTCAACTATATTATTCCCATCATGGTTACACTTTTACTTTGTGATTTCAGAAACGTATAATAAACCCTACAAAGTATTTCAAAGTATAGTAAATAACAAACACTTAACAGTGAAATTTGATCACAGATATTAACAGAAATGTGGTGAGCATCCGAGATAAGGAGCTAACACGCTCACATTCATAAGTTAACCAACCATATTCAAGGCCACTTCTTCAAAATATGCCGTTCCCAATATTTCGATAAGCTCCACAAACTCCGTGATCTACCGTGACGAGATTCACGTGAAATTTAACCTTTCCTCAAGTTTACACTTCTTTTACTTTTTGTTGCAGTGAACGTGTTAAACACGCCGGTCCGTTTGATGCCTACCCGAGTGTATATAGAAACTGAATTATAAAAGCTCGAATAGTATTTTTTAAAATTGGAATCCGGTTCAGTAATGGTTCTATAAACCGTCTCTACGGCCCGGCATGGCCAGATGGTTAAGCACTCGACTCCCATCCTTCTGTAGTTTTGCGCTAAATTCAAAATAAACAAACTATTTATCCACTTGGTGTTGTTTTCTTAGTGCAAAGCTATATAATTTACTATATACTGCGGATAATGGAACATCAGAGGTTAGTTTTGCAAGTCCGTAAAACTTACCACCAAAGGGCGTTTTTGTGTGTGTGAAAAATATATATATATATATATTACATTATTTCAAAATATTTTCAATTTTTTTATTCGTGTCATGTTTTCTTTCTTTTTAGCACAAAGTTACACATTGGATTATCTGCATTCTATCCATTATAGAGAATCGAATTACAGATTTCAATATTTCATCAGTTCGTAAACTTACCGCTAACCCACTGCTAAGCTCGTGAAGAACTTCTAATCTTAATTCATGCCATGTTAAACGTTTATCTGGTAAATTCGGACATCGCCATATGTCATTAATACCTTCTACCGTATACAGTTACTGTCTCATGTAATGTACAAATTCCTCTGTTTGATTCAAGATTTGTGAGATATTTTTAAAAACAAACAGCGCTTTGACTTTACATGAACAAAAACCGAGCTCTGAGATAAAATATCTCGTGCATTTAAGTCGCGTTAACTGAGCGAAATTTCGTTAAATAAGACTAACTATTGTTACCTGTTTATTATTTGCAAACTTTCTGTTGAAATCTGTTCCCAAAACCAAAGTTTTCTCTTAGTTTAACTTAATCTTTGAGGAATAAAGCAAATAAACCAGCGGATTCACATCCTAATCAGTGTTATATGCCTTGTCTTGCAGATGAAGTTTCGAGCTCAGTGTTGTGTTTTTGATCAGACCTCGAGCACAGTGTTGTGTTTTTGATCAGACCTCGAGCACAGTGTTGTGTTTTTGATCAGACCTCGAGCTCAGTGTTGTGTTTTTGATCAGACCTCGAGCACAGTGTTGTGTTTTTGATCAGACCTCGAGCTCAGTGTTGTGTTTTTGATCAGACCTCGAGCACAGTGTTGTGTTTTTGATCAGACCTCGAGCTCAGTGTTGTGTTTTTGATCAGACCTCGAGCTCAGTATTGTGTTTTTGACCTTAATCTGTTTTCCAACGAAACTATTACTACTTTATAAGCTGTCGCCCCTTGATGGCACACCGGTATGTCCGTGGATTTAGTACGCTAGAAATCGGGTTTCGATACCAGTGGTAGGTACAGCACAAAAAATGTATTGTGTAGTTTTGTGCTTAACTTCAAACAAACAAACAAATAATAATTTGTCACAATAAGAAAGATTCTATCCTTACATATCATGAAAAGCACGAATGAAAAATAGTTTGTTTCTGAATTTCGCGCAAAGCTACATGTGGGCTATCTGTGCTAGCCGTCCCTAATTAAACTGTGTAAGACTAGAAGGAAGGTAGCTAATCATCACCACTCACCGCCAACTCTTAGGATGATCTTTTATCAACGAATAGTGGGATTGATCATCACATTATAACTACCCCATGGCTGAAAGGGCGCGTAAGTTTGGTGTGACGGGGGATTCAAACCCGCAACCCTCGGATTAGGAGTCGACTGCCTTAACCACCTGGCCATGCCGGGCCTAGTTTGTTTTTCTGTTATCATGTTATTCAATACAATTTAATATTGGTTGTTAAACATTTCGTACATGATGGGCAGTTATTTCGTTGCCTCCAATTACAGTAATCAATGTTTCTTTCACTTGAAATACTGAAGTGTACTTCTGGATATCACAGTGGAAACCAAAAAAATTATAAAATATTCATTCAGTAGTTTTTGGTTAATTCGAAGTTAAAGACGAAAATTTCGAAAGAAAATTTATAAATAATCTTAAAGAAATACTGTTCTTATAACAAATATTTTATTATTTCAAAATATGCTTTGTTTTTCCTTATTTTATTAACAAGTGTTAATTGTTAGCTTTCATCGTCAGTAAGATGGCAATATAAGAGCTTATAAGATAAAGTAAAAAACGAATACAATAACCTGTCAGATACATTATATTCTATGTCCAAGTGGCGAATAGGACTTTTGCGTAATACCAAGGCTCATCAGGCTGGTTCGGATACAATGCTTATAGTGCTTGCGTGGCTATTATATTATCGACTACTTGAACAACAACTGTTTATAATTTTTATTATATCAAAGTATGTCTCATCCTCAGTGGCACAGCAAAATATCTGCACATTTACGCTGCTAAAAATCGAGTTTTGATATCTGTGATGGGCAGAGAACAGATAGTTAATTGTGTAGCTTTAGGCTTAATTCTAAACAAACAAAATCAAATTATTTTCTTATTTTGAGGTGTTCCTCATCACACCAAACTGCTCACACTTTCAACTGTGGAGGGTTGTTATAATGTTACAGTCAATCCCACTATTCGTTGGTAAAAGAGTAGCCCAAGAGTTGGTGGTGGGTGGTGACGACTAGCTGCCTTCCCTCTAGTCTTACTGCTAAATTAGGGACGGCTAACGCAGATAGTCCTCGTGTAGCTTTGCGCGAAATTAAAAAAAAAAAAAAAATTGAGGTAAACTTCGACCTTACAACGAAGAAGACTGCCTTTTTTTTAATATATTAAAATTTCTCGACTTTCTTGTCTCGAACTGGTCGTTTTCTAAGAATGTGTCTGGTGAACTTCTTTTATATTATTTCAAACGTGGAAATATAAAATGAGTTATTTCATTAGAAACATTTTGAATTACTAATTAAATTCGAAATAAAGTCAGCACCGAGTTTATTTAACCAATTTTTGAAATTGCCGAACTTGTTTCCTTCTGTTGAGTATAGTGGGTTCGATATGGCCTGGTGGTTAGGACGCTCCACTAGCGATAGGAAAGTCCCGCGTGCGAATACCAGTCATTGAACATGCCGACTTGGCCAACCACCCGGGTGGAAAAATTCTTTCGTTGCAAAAATACTCAAATTAGTTAAGAGTAAGGTCATAAAATGGGGTAAAACAAACACATGAAAATATACTGTTGTTATACTCGTGAATCGTGATGCTGGACCGAAATGAAGATTTCAGCGTACTATGATATGAGCAAACATGCATGTCAAGATATAATAGCTTTATTATTATTCTAATTACAAAAGAATGTACGTTTAAAATACTTCAAAACATATTTTCCTTTAATTCAAACAAATTTACTATTATTATATTGTTCTATTACTGACGTACAAAGAATAAGTCCCTGTAAATCTTTTATTGTGCTGCCATCTGTTACTTTAATATAAAATTATTTCCTTTAAATAACACAATTTGAACTCTTTTCAAAAATGTGTCCTTTTGTTTAGCGTGCCGGATTGTGGAGATGAGAATCTGTGGTTCGCGTCCTATTACCCCAAAGAAAATTACCATCTATAATTTAGGGCTCTGGATTTGTTGTAAATGGAGAGACAGTGAAATTCCACTATTTGGTCTAAACAAGGGTGGTAGGTGGTGCTTAAAGTTTATCATCCCTCTAATCGATCACTTGAAAATTAGGGACGGCTAGCACAGATAGCCTTCGTGACGCTTTGCGCAAAAAACAACCATCAAACAGGCTTTTCAAATAAAATTGTATTAAAGAGTATAGTATTCCAAAACAACTATATTCATTATTAGTTTCCCGGAAAACTTTTTTGATCTTGTTAAGTAATTGAAAATGCTATTTATCACCAGCTGATTACCCGTGGCGCCAGTGCATAAGATCCGCGCGTGACATATTCATGACGTCATATCTACATCGTGGAGAAAAATAAAAATATCTATGACGACAAATGAAAAAATCTTTACCCCTATTGCAAATCTACACGCAGAGAAGATACAAATTTCGTGAAGTCTGTGGTTGGCCGTTACGTAATAAAAAGTTTTTCACGTATCATATAAGCAAGAGTTCTAGTATAGTATGATGCTAACCTACAGTAACTGTGTTGTTCGTTATGAGTGTTTTGTCTTTATAAAACATTTCTTAGCTAATTTCAAGCGGCTTATTAATTTTAAACTTTTACAAATAAGATATGAACACTTTTCCTTTTTTCTCTGTATTATTTTATATAATTATTATTATATTACAATTGTAAAATATATATTACATATATATATATAGAGAGAGAAAGACACGTTTTGTGGTTCTTCTTGCTGTTTTGTTAAATATCATCACTGACAGTTTGTTTGTATGTTTGTTGTTAAGTGCAAAGAATTACAATAGGTTATCTATACTGCGCCCACCTCGAGTATTAAATCCCGGATTTTAGCATTATAAGCCTTCATATTTACTCTCAATGGACTCAGCAGATAGCCCAATGTAACTTTGTTATAAGAAAACAAACACAATTATATTTGCTGCTGAGTCACTGGGAGGCATCACTGTGTTTTGTTTTTTTTAATTTCACGCAAAACTACACGAGAGCTATCTGCTCTAGCCGTCTCTAATTTATCAGTTTAAGACTAGAGGGAAGGCAGCAAATCATCACCACCCACCGCCAACTCTTGGGCTCCTAACGAATAGTGGGATTGACCGTCACGTTATAACGCCCCCAGGGCTAAAAAGCGAGCACGTTTGGTGTGACGTGGATTCGAACCCGCGACCATCAGATTAAGAGTCGAGTGCCTTAACCACCTGGCCATTCATAAAAAAAAAATGTGTTTAGTGTTACTGAAAGTGTTGACTAGAAGCTCGAATTTTTAACCACTGATATAAACAATACAAACTTTAGATGATACAATGAAATATCCATGACGTCTTCCTTAGTTGCAAGACTGTTTTATAGTTTTTCTATTCATTATGCTTTTCGTCTGCCATCCCATACGTAATAATAATGATTAAAAATATTAATTTATCTGTCTTTCTGAAAGAGACAAAGGAAATAGGTCAAATATTTTGCTATACCTTCATGGTTTATTCAAAGCTATTTTTGTTGCGATGTGTGGAAGGTAAAGATGTGGTAATTTGATAGTTTTAATACATGGTAATATAATAAGACACCACAAAGATAACAAACCTGAGAGCGCAATATGAAACTATTTAATAAATTAGAGACGACAATGGACTTTTTAACTGGATTTCTTTTTGTAATTAAGAACGAAGTTACATAGATTATCTGTGTCTACCACTGGTTTCAAAACCCTGGTTTTTAGAGCTATAGCCATTCTGACTTACAGCTTAGCCACTGGAAGTTAAGTTATTTTATTTATTTATTATTTACGTTCAACTAATGAAACCGTAAACTATCGTGTATGTATGAAATTGTACAGTAGAATGCATGCAAGTTTTTAAGAAATAATTAACGTATTTCTGTACTATTCATTCCACATTAAATATTTATTGTTCTTGAATCGTAGTTCCAAACAAATTTCAGATAAATCATTCAAAAATATTTTTTACAATATAAATGTATGTATTTCCAGTTAAAAAAGAAAGAAATGACAATAAAATTGTTTTTTTATTTTTCGCCTCCTCCCTAGTACAGCGGTATGTCTCCGTATTTACAATGCTAAAATCAGCAGTTCGATTCCCCTCGATAGGCTCAGCAGATAGCCCGATGTGGCTTTGCTATAAGAAAACACACACTTTCTTTATCATAATATTTAACCAAATTGTCCGAACTGTCACTTTTTTTTTCTAGGTATTCTCAATCTAAATATATGACCTACAAGTATTTTGGTAATTAGTTGTACAATAATATAAAAATTATAATATTTTTCTGAAAAATAAGGAAACAACTTTTGAGTTAGTTCTTGACTGAATTACATAAAAACCTAAAAAAATTAAAGCACAGTTTTAATGAAGACTGGTGTTAATACGATCACGTGAAAAGAAAGAGCATAATTAGTCACTTTTTATTTGTTTTGGCACTGTTGCCGTAACCTAATTATCCAAGAGTTTTAAGTGATGTAATACAGATATTACATTACTTTTTAAGTCTCCTGTTTAGTCGTTTTAGAAGTATACTTAATTAATTTGAAAAAGATTGTTAGAAAACGTGACACTAACAATGCCAACATTGTTTAAGGTTCAAAGTATAAATTTCTGATTTCTTTGTATGTACTTTAAGTGTGAAATAGGCTTAAATTGCTTTGCTGTTTGTTTGCTTTAACATCAAGCCAGTAAAAAAACTCAGTTCCGATTGCAAGATTTTATTATCAAGTCGAATTGTGGCCTGGCACAGCCTAATGGTTAGATCGCTTGTCTTTTCAACTGTGGAAGTGTTTTAATGTGACGATCATTTCCGTTATTCGTTGGTAAAAGAGTAGTCCAGGAATTGGCTGTGGGTTTCGTTGACTAACTGCTCTCTTCCTAATTTGTCGTTATAAGCTTAGGTGAAGACAGAGTAAATAACCATGAGGTAGCTTTGCGCAAAATTTAAAAATTTACAAACCAAACAGACCGAACGCCCACATCTTGTGAAAGGTTGGTTTGGTAGAAAAGCAAAAACGTTCATTTTATGGTTCCCAATTTTTCGTAAAGTAATCATCTGTTTAGCTCCCAGGAAAAGATTCTAAAAACAGAGCTCTAAGCGAATTATCTCCAAACAGGATCATTTTAATATTACATATTTATTTTTTTTTTTACCTATGAATGATGACAAGTGATTTAGTTAGGTACAGTTAAATGTAACGTAAATTACTCAATATTATGTCATGATCGTTGTAGAAAAGAAAATTTTTATTTGCCTTCAATCTTGTTTGGTTACAGAGGTATTAGTCCCCCGCTAGTACAGCGGTATGTCTACGGATTTACAACGCTAATATCAGGGGTTCAGTTCCCCTCGGTGGGCTCAGCAGATAGCCCAATGTGGCTTTGCTATAAAAAAAAACACATCTATTAAATAGAAAATCAGATTTCTCCTGACACGCCGACACATCATCTCTTTCAAGATTTGTCACTACATTTATGTTTACGACCCTATCAGTTGAAAGCAGTAGACATATAAATTGGTAACCTATATTACATTGTTTTCTGTACACATATTTGTAGTTCGTGTGACGAATTTACAGTTCCAGACCAGATAGAAGACTTACTATTGTTTGTAAAACTTATAATTTACAGTTCCAGACCAGAAAGAAGACTTAGTATTGTTTGTAAAACTTATAATTTACAGTTCAGACCAGAAAGAAGACTTAGTATTGTTTGTAAACTTATAATTTACAGTTCCAGACCAGAAAGAAGACTTAGTATTGTTTGTAAAACTTATAATTTACAGTTCCAGACCAGAAAGAAGACTTAGTATTGTTTGTAAAACTTATAATTTACAGTTCCAGACCAGAAAGAAGACTTAGTATTGTTTGTAAAACTTATAATTTACAGTTCCAGACAAGAAAGAAGATTTAGTATTGTTTGTAAAACTTGTAATTTACAGTTCCAGACCAGATAGAAGACTTAGTATTGTTTATAAGTTTGTAAAACTTTCGCATATAAAACGTTATCAGTAATAACCGTTATTATACATTCTATCACTGTTTGTATTTTAAAATATACTTGTATTAAGAAAGAAAACTGTGTGTCTCAATCTTGTTGACAAATGCCACAAATTTGAAACGTATCGACATTTAACCAACGTCTACATTTAAATTATCATTTAACTCAGTTTCAGACTATTTCAAATTGTAATACGTCACAGTCGCTCCCTAAGAAAACGATTTTCCTTTTTTTTTCTTCACGGAAACGATATCGTGCGGATGAATAAGAACGTTTTAATGATCCATATTACGATACCAGAAACAACAGAAAAATTGTAATAGTTATGGGCCATTACGTGTTTTTGTATATCGTTATTCTATGTTCTTTATTGTATTATTTTATTAAACAAAAAGAATTTCCTGCACTACTGCCATTAGCATGAAATAGTAGTGTTCAGAGAGTTATAGATTTTAATTTGTTTCTCTCTCATGGAAAAAAAAATCTGAAGGAAACAAGAGCTTTAAATGATCAGCTTGAAACAAGGTGGCGCTTAGTAGTGCCTTAATATATATGCAGTGCTAGTTTAATTAACTATTTGAAATAGTGTATTTGATATGCAGTAGCGGATCTGAGATTTTGAAAAGTATCATGGGCGCCCGCAGGAAGGGGAAGGAGAAATCATTTGCTCACCTCCCTAAATTTAACACAAAAAAATAATATATTATTGTATACACTTAACATCGTAGTTAAACTAAGTATTTTACTGATTTTAATTGCGTTTTCATTTAAGTACGTACAACACATATTCTTTTAGTCTATTAACTTACATTGTAAAAGCTGATAATCTACTTACATGTTTTGCTCCAGTTTGAAAATATTTCTGAAATATACATCAACTTGGAACACCTGCACGATTCAGAAAAGACCTTCATAAGATGCATACCAACTATGGTAATTAATATGTGAGCTATGAGCCCTAAGGTCAGAAGTAAAAGTCATCCACATACCCCAGGAAATAGTACGCATTATCAAGAAATATCTCCAGCTGGAAAATCAATATACAAGCTGATTCCATGATATATCTATTCAAATGTAACATATCAAAAGAATAATGATATTGGTATTCATTTTACTTCATATAAAAACATACTAGTCAGGTCACCAGATGTTGCATCTGCAAATTTTTATGTGATCTGGTTATTGAAGTTATCTTCATTATAGGTTTTATGAACTATGGAAAACATACAAAGAAGACTAGTTGGCTTTGAGCATGACAGTCTTTTGATAGAAACTTCTGCAGTATATGGGTCGTCTGGATGGGTGTCATATAATTTAAATATACATCGTTTACATGATACAGCTAGATAATACATCAAGTTTAGATATGATATTATAAATTATTGGCATGTAGCTAGGGAAATAAAATCATTTTGAAGTTACCTATCATTAAAAGAGCCCATCTAACTACAACGCCCCCTACAATCTTGTACCCGTTTACACTCTCGTCTCTGAGACATGTGCTCAGCAACGATCATTTGCAAATTTTTTATGTTAACCTGAAGATGACCCAAGAAGGTTGAAACGTTGTTCTGCATTTTATTTTAATTAAAGTTTTAATACCCATATCAGCTGTCTTTAGAATACATTTTTACTTCAAGTGGTTTTCTCATCATCAGGAAAAATGGCTACACCCCATCCATTTGAAGTTGCTAATACTGCTACGGTTATCTCATGGTGCCACCTTGTCCTTATTACAGCGAATGCTTGTTATTTCTTTAATCCAAAGAATTCAAGGCATGTCAGTACAAACGACCTATTTTTGTTTCATCTGTAAATGTTATCTGTTACTTTAAGTCTAGCTTTTCCATCGCTGCATTAAATTATCTTAATATTCCGATATAATCAAGCACTAGTTTTATTTTTTAACATTTTTGTTGACTCGAACATTTAACATTGACAGAAATAGAAGCAAACATCATTATACTTCAAAGTATTTCGGTTTAGTGATATAAGCCCAACATCAAAATAAATATATTTTCACTCTAATTTACCCTAATCTGTCGCCTTTATTTGTATTCACATTTAACTATCAAAATCATGCATGAAAAAAAAAATCAATACTTAATGTTTCATACCATTGCAAGATATGTACAAGGCAGTAAATTCGTCTCAGCTATTGTGAAATTAAAACATACATTTGAAATCAGGTAATAATTTAGATTATTATCAGTCTTTGCTACATTTAAAACTATCACCGAAGCATAATTTATACTAAAATGAAAACCATGAATTCTCGCACTTACCCAAATGTTTTACGGTGATAAAATAATTTTCAAACTGAAAAAAAAACGGACCGAAATTTGTGCGCTAATTAAAATTGGTAAATAAACAAAATATTACAGCTATGTTGAAATAAAGAAACGAATTAAATAATTATGGTGACTTTGACTGGTGTACCATTCCATATATTTTATACTACACCTGGTTAGGTTTGTATTTAACGAAAAACTTCTAAAAGTTGCCTAGGCCTAATTTTTAACAGCTTTACTTTTCATTTTACCAGTCTTCTTTTCCCCTTCAACCTCTAATTTTCGTTTAGTACTTCGTTCTTTTTGTTTTCGCATTTGTATTTTTGCAGATCTAACATTGGATTTACGCTTTTTATTGTTTTTAGTTGACTTTTGTTTATCAGCTTTCTTCCTGTTGTTTTGACTCGTATAACTCTGTTTACTCTTTGGTTTTGAAATGCATTTCAAGTGGCTTTGACTGATGTTTTCACTGTTTGCCTTCACAATAGATTTTAGGCTTCGACTGGAACTCTGACTGTTAGCAACAGCAACTGCTGCATCAACTTGATATAAATTAACTTTCCCTGTTTCTTTTTTCAGTGTAGTGTTAATTTTTTTTCTCAGCCGAACTGATTTCCTGTGTATTTTGTGAACGGGATCGAAGACGCCTTTAAAACACATACATGTTAAACTTCTTATACATTTACAATGAACACCAGAGTGAGAAATGCGTTTTCTCTTTAATGGCGAGGTTCTTCGCCGTGGTGCTGTCATTACTTGTTTATTATTAGAAATTCCAAAAATATTATTATATTTTATGAAAGGCAATAAATTGGTTTTAGTTTTGCTTGCTCTATTAATACTACATACATAACACTTTAACCTATTAAAATGTTTCAAACGTCATCAGATTAGGCTTAGGTCATTACGTTTTAAATTCTAGGCTTCATTTCTCATAAACAATTTACACTCAGTTAACATCAAACATTTAAAATAGAATTTTGTCATATCTTTAGGGAAAGAAAGAACTTCACTTAATGTTTACAATAAAGTAAAAGTAATTATGAAGTGAGTAGTACACACAGAAATTGTGACAGTACTATAGGTGACAACTTTAGGGCTTAGGCACAGAAAAGCACAAAGTATGATTAAACAGTTACCCCCTAACTCAGCAAAATTTCCTTGCACTCCGACCCCTTTCACATGAGAATAATTTTCGCATGTGATAATAGTTCATAAAATTCGACATTTTCTTCACCGAGTTTCAATAATTTTTAAATAAAAATGCTTGTAAAGAGTAAGTAAATACGAGAGCATAAAAAAACGCTCTAAGAGCATTTTTATACTTAAGCCCAAAGCTAAATTAAGGGCTATCTGTGCTCTGCCCACGACGATTACTTAAACCCGGATTTGTGCGTTAGAAGTCTGTAGACATACCGCCATGTCACTAAGGAGCTCTTTGAGAGAAAAGTGACAGTTTTGTTAAGTTATCGTCACCTTCAAGTGTTCTTCTTTTCTCATTATTTGGATTTTAATCTTTGTAGACCAAAGAAGGTGAGGTTCACTGTCAGAGCTGTGGTTTTAGGTACAGGTGAAGGTTTATGATGACACAACATGATGGCCGGAGTAAACCGCACCTGCTCCGAACCCTTCCAGGGCAAATGTCCATGTATGTAATCGCATTAACATTCTTATTTTATATATAACATCGCTAATGGCCCACCGCTAGTACAGCGGTATGTTTACGGTTTACATGCTATAAGAAAACACACACACATCGCTAATGTTCAGTATTGTAAAGTCTTACACGAAACGAACAGTTCGGTATACACAAACAACACATGTACTAGCTATCAACTAACACAAGAACATTTTAAATATAAAACTCTTTTTTAAAAATGTTATTATATTAGCCTAAAACTTGTGTGGGTTTTATAATCTAGTAATAAGTGGTCTTATTAAATTTGTAAAATATATATTAACAGGAGAAGTACTTAGGCCTACTTTGATCATATATGTAGTAGCGATTAAGTTTACATAGCAGATCGATATTTTATCAATGTTTGCGTAGTTATGTATAAATTTTGACGATGTGCTGTAGTTATTGTTCAGTTTTGTATTGATTGTAATTTATTCATGTTTTTGGATACCGTGTTTATCCATGCTGGGCATGTATATTCAATGATGGGTTGTATAGATGTATCGTAAATTCTATTATATTAATGAGGTTTCTTGATTTTTGTTGGTTAGACTTTTTAAGTTGTAATTTTTGGAATTCTCCCCAAAGAGTCGTTGTCCCCTAAGGGACGTGTCTCACACTTTTGAAAATTGCTCTATTCCGTCACTGAAAAATCAGGGCTTTTGTTGTGAAAATCGTCGTGCAAACCGTTCATCGACAATTGTACCGTCACACTTGTATTATGGACTGTTCTTAAGGCGTGCGACTCATAATCCGAGGGTCGCGGGTTCGCGCCCGCGTCGCGCTAAACATGCTCGCCCTCCCAGCCGTGGGGGTGTATAATGTGACGGTCAATCCCACTATTCGTTGGTAAAAGAGTAGCCCAAGAGTTGGCGGTGGGTGGTGATGACTAGCTGCCTTCCCTCTAGTCTTACACTGCTAAATTAGGGACGGCTAGCGCAGATAGCCATCGAGTAGCTTTGTGCGAAATTCCAAAACAAACAAACAAACAAATCTTAACTTATAATCAACAACTTAAAATATTACAATTATAACTGACTTTCTACTGTTAATTAAAATGTAAAATAATCCAACTGCAAGGTTCACTATTACCATTCATTTATTCAACGAAAATATCACTTCATAATCACAAAAACTATTAATATGAGTTAAACAATGAAGATATTAAAAGTAGCCAATTTTTCACTCTGTACAAAAAATAGCGCATTGCCACAAGAATAGTAAATTGTAACAACAACAACAACAAAAAACACACGTCTAATTTAGTAACACTATTTTCAAATTCGGGCTGAATCCTCATGTTTTAAATAATTTCTTATTGCTGGATACAAAGGTCATAGCCTGAAATGCTGTTTTACACATCTTAGAATCTGACTTGAAATCCATCAGAGATAAAATATTGTTGTCTGTTTCCGAGCAAAACCACTAGGCTATCAGCTGAGTCCACTGTGGGAAATCGAGTACTGAATTCCAGCGTTATAACTACGTAAACTTATGACTGTCCTACCGAGGTACAAAATTATGTTTTTGTTCTGGTGCAATAACACATTGATTGTTTGTTTGTTTTTGAATTTCGCACAAAGCTACTCGAGGGCTATCTGTGCTAGCCGTCCCTAATTTAGCAGTGTAAGACTAGAGGGAAGGCAGCTAGTCATCACCACCCACCGCCAACTCTTGGGCTACTCATTTACCAACGAATAGTGGGATTGACCGTCACATTATACACCGCCACGGCTGGGAGGGCGAGCATGTTTAGCGCGACGCGGGCGCGAAGCCGCGACCCTCGGATTACGAGTCGCACGCCTTACGCGCTCGGCCATGCCAGGCCATAACACATTGAACTATCTGCTGTGTCGAACCCGTTATTTTAGCATTGTAAGTTCGCAAAAATTATATCTTTCCATCAGTTTGTTTGTTTTGGAATTCCGCACAAAGCTACTCGAGGGCTATCTGTGCTAGCCGTCCCTAATTTAGCAGTGTAAGACTACAGGGAAGGCAGCTAGTCATCACCACCCACCGCCAACTCTTGGGCTACTCTTTTACCAACGAATAGTGGGATTGGCCGTCACATTATAACGCCCCCACGGCTGAAAGGGCGAGCATGTTTGGCGCGACTGAGATGCGAACCCGCGACCTTCGAATTACGAGTTGCACGCCTTAACGCGCTTGGCCATGCCGGGCCCTTTCCATCAGATGATAAAAGATAAAATGAAAGATATATGTATATACAAATCAGAAGTTTAAAATTGTTTTTATCAGTTTATTTGTCAAAAGCTTTGCTACCCTAGCTGCTCAATGGTAACCATAGAGGTTTATATCGCAAAAATTTGGGGTTAAGCCTCTGTGGTGGAGCGATCCCAAATTACTTGTTATGCAATTTTATATTAATAATAAATAATCAGATTTGTAAATTTGGAAGAAAGATTTTTTGTTGTTGTTTTCTAATATCAAGAAATACAACTGAAAGAAAAATTATAAAATAATACTGTATTAAAATGCGAAAACACCAGATGTAGTTGGGTTACAATTCTTTATTGGAATATTCGTCAACATTTAAATTAATTCAGTTGCATGTATGTCGTTCATTCGTTCAAACTACTGCAATTATAAATAGTTTTCTATACGCATATGCACTCCCGCGAAAACAGCGGTACGTCTCCAGATTTACAACGCTAAAATCAGGGGTCCAATTCCCCTCGGTGGGCTCAGAAGATAGCCCGATGTGGCTTTGCTATAAGATAAAACTCAAACTATATGCATATATAGTAGACAACAACAAACTGTTTTATCTCAGTGTCGGCTTCGCATGGACAGTTGGTTATGATACTCAACTTGTCATCTGAGGGTCGCGGGTTCGAATCCCAGTCACCCCAGGCATACTCGTCCTTTCAGCCGTAAGGCGTTATAATGTTACATTTCACTATTCATTAGTAAAAGAGTAGCCCAAGAGTTTGCGGTGGGTGGTGAGGACCATTTGTCTTCCCTCTAGTCTTCACTGCTAAACTGGGAACAGCTAGTGCAGACAGCCCTCGTGTAGCTTTGCGCGAAATTCAAAACAAACAAAGCTAGCGTAGACAGCCCTCCTGTAGCTTTGCGCGAGATTCGAAAACAAACCAATATATATAGTCTTAGTTACAACTACCTCCTTCAGACTAAACTTCTGACTCTACACACCCCTGGGTTGAGAAGTGATATTTTACGACTCAACTACGCGTCGTGTGGCGACAGAAACGGTATCGCAACTTTTGTGTTTTGTACGAGAGGAAGTCAATCGCATTTGCAAAAACCACTAATAATTCTCATATGATTCCCCATAAAATGACTTCCTCTGTAGGTAAACACCATTTCCAGCTACTTTCATTATTGTATGAAATTGTTTCTTCCATCGCCAAACACACTTCGAGAAGCTTTAAAAATGTGGTAACTTTGAAAAAAATGTCTTTTTTCGTACTTAGTTCTGAGGAAGGAACAATGTGCCCACAAAGCCTCAACATGTCATACTGTTGTATTCAATGCCAATATTTCAAATGTAATTTCAGAATATGTGATAAATTACTGTTATGTGATTATTTCACCCCTCAGTAAAATATGGACCAAGAGATGACGCAATTCTTTCATCAGTAGGTATAGCTATTATTTGTTTGAAAAATGGTTGCTTGTGCCAAAGGTAGCTCTTGGGTATTTTCATCAAGATATGGAAGTACCAGATATTTCACTCTCTTGCAGTACATATTTCACACCATATAAGATTTTACAATGTCTCCAAAGTTCTATTTCGGAACACGGTAAACACTGTTAAGATTATAAGCTAATTCAGTCCTATGTGGTCCTTTACTGTAGTAGAATTCAGTCAATTTATTTCATGGGATAGTTGTTCGATCACTCCGGTACCCTCCCCCCTACAAACACACACAACAAAATTCACTCGGGCGTGGACCTATATGGTACCACTTCCATCTGAAAGGGTCTGTGAACCAGTTCGTTTCTATAAAATACGATTCATTAAAGTTTATTTAAAAATGAAATTAGTTTCTAAATTCGAAAAGCCTAAAAATCCGAATTAATATTAGAATGATTCCACTGTCTTATTAATAGACAATGTGATTTAAATTTAATACTAGACTAGACTCTTCACCTCTACACATCATCAACAATCGCATCATCTTTACTTATCACCAACAACCACTAGAAAATAGGAACTTCATCATGCCTTCTCCCATCTTCTTCTAGCCTTACACTACTAAGTTAGGGACTGCCAGCGCAGATAACCCTCGTGTAGCTTTGCGCGAAATTAAAAACAACAAAACCAAACTATTTCAGTAACATTCCAGGTCTCTGTCCGAGTTCGTCAGATCTCTCAGTCTTAAGTGCCAATCTATTAATGTAGGTTTTGATCTAGGTAGCGACTATGCACTTGTCTGGTGTGTCTTCACCCCCCAAAAGACAGACCAATTTTTACATCAAAATTTAATTAAAAAAAAAAAAAGCGAACTGGATCGATTATGTAACAAAGTTGGATAAGCTCATACATTGTGCTCAAAAGATCGTCACAAAGAGACGCATGTAGTCAAGTGATCACTGAATGTCCCATAAATTCAGCAAATAAACTAATTCCTAAACAGAAACAAAATATAAATAAACAAACGTGCCAACCACACACATAAAAACTCTTAAACAGCATTAAAAAACTTTAACAACTTTATAGATTATGCACGAACACCAGAGACCCGTCTCCTCAAAACAAAACAACACATATAAATACACTATGCAACAAAATAAGAAATAAAATAAAACAAGTGAAACAAGAAAGCTGAGACGCCTTTTGCAGCAAACTCAACAATCATACAGACCCTCAACAATTTTTGAATCCCCTAAAACTTTTCACAAAAGCAGAAACAAAAATTCTTACATATCTAATTACTGACCAACAAGAAACTAACTCACACAAAAACTCATGAAAGAGATCACGGATACAAAACATGTCGAATACATGAAACTATCCAGACATGAATAAACAATTTAATAGTCTAGTTAACGAGCATTTTAACCAAAATAATCATAACTAAACAGCCCAGATCCCAGTAAACACCTGGAACAAGTATTGAATCATTTCTTTCATATGTTTGCTAAATTATTACGGTAGCAACCATGATACAGTCCATAAAATAAAATAAAAAGACCCAGAGAAGAATGGCGTATTCTGTTCAGAAAATGTAGTCAGTCATTGTTTGAACATCTAACAGTACTTACTATTCAACATATTGAACTCTGGGTAAATCCCGGCCTCTAAGAAGCAAGTAATTATTCTAACGTTCTACAAGGATAAGAAAACCAATTAATAAATCGGACAGCTACTGCTCAATAGCTGTATATGAAAAATCCTAGAAGGTACAATTAGTAACAGACTATCCACTTTTCTGGAAGTTGCTCCTAAATTAACAGAAGCACGAAACAGATTCAGAAAATTCTGACAAATAACAGATTAAATGAAACAGCAATAACAATCGGAAGTAGAATTTCGACCCTCGTAAAGATAAAATTATAAAGTGTCGTGGGTAAAATGAAATTTTGTACGGATAGCATAAAATCAAACTACTGAAACAAATATTTTAAATCACTGCATGATATTTAAATAAACGTTTTCTTCTGGACAATTTACGTATAACTGTTCAGGAAATGTAACTAAATATAGAACTAATGAATCAATGTTTTATACCGATTGTATTAAATCTAGCCACGTTGAGACACCTTGATAAATTTCGTGGATGTCATTGTCTCTGACGTCATGTCCCGCCTAGCAATGCGTTCTCTAACGGCGTGTTGTGCGGATAGGGCCCTAACTAATTATAAAATTCAAACAGGCTTTCAACAGTCTTCTTCCCACTATTCGTTGGTAAAAAGAGTAACCCAAGAGTTGGCGGCGCATGGTGATGACCAGCTGCCTTCCTTCTAGTCTTATACTACTAAGTTAGAGACGGCAAGCGCAGATAACTCTCGTGTAGCTCTGTGCGAAATTCTAAAAGCAAAACCTTCTGATGATGAAATATTTTGGAGCTCGTTTCTTTGTTAATTTCATGAGGGAAGGAAAGATTGTTTTGACTCTAAAACATTTCTAACAGTTTTCTTTTTTTAATGTGCCAGTCAAAATAAAGAGAAAACAGATTTATTCCACAGAAAATGTCTTACTCAAACTTTTGTTATCCAGTTTTTCTCACGCAGATTGACACAGCTTTTAAAACGTGTTTTTATAATATTTACTGAGCTTTGTGACATAGCAGTCAATTTGTTACATTTTGATATAGTTGTAGAAATACAAATTCAAAGCAATGACATCACTTACTGCCACTCACATTACTTCCCTATATATTAATTATTCAATCACCCCCGTAAGCAAAGTCCATTCTTCTAAATTAGTCACCTAAGTTTATGCAGTGTTAGAATTACAAAATAATTTATGTATTACTTCACAATCGTTCAGAATTTACTCTTTTAATGCTTTAGTTATAAAACTTATGAAATACACACTCAAAAAAATAGTATATTTTCAAACTTTGTAAGGTAACTTTCTCTAAGTTTAGATTTTAAGTCTTAATTAAAAGTAATGAAATTTTCATTGAAAATTAAAAATAAGTTTCTGTAACCAGTTAACAGTAACCAATTTAACGTTTGATAACTTTGAAATTAATTGTAAGTATTCATTAACCACGACAACATAAAGTTTTCCTTATCTTTTTATTTTGTAATATAATTACAAGTTCATTTATTTTAATCCTAAGTGGATTGTAGGAAGTAGCAACGTTGTATTTATCCTTAATAACGATTAAAATCAAGCATTTGAAAGATAGCTCAGACTGTTCGAGACAGACATCTGGCATCATTAAGCCTAATTTACACATTAAAAAATTCACACGTTACAAGGACACTAACACGATTTGTAAAGCTGCATAATTTCTAAGTGGGTGTTTGCAAAAATTATCTCACATTCATTATTAATATTTTATTTTGGATTGAAACTTCATATTGTTACTTCCCGAACAAGCTTATTGGCCAAAATATATACCTGAATAAAATGCAAGTTAACTAACATGTTCGTACCCTTACATTTAAGAAAGAATTACATCTTAAAATCACACAACAGTACTAAATCTTCACTGAAAATAAAAACATTCATTATGAATCACTAACAATACTGTTGAATCTTGTGTGCAATGCAGTTTGGAATAATTAAGTTTTTAAACTCATGTAATTTTAATTCAACAACTTTAATTTTTTAATTGAAAATTCAAAACACATATTTACTGAATAACTTTCCTATGAGTGCTATTTCTATTTAACATCTGTTAAAAAAATACTTAACCAACCAACTTTGTGTTCGTGGGAATGTACTCAATATAATTAGAGGAATGATTTACATTTTTTAAATGTTTTACAACAAATAAAAATATTTTAATCTATATTAAAGAACTTTCTTAAAATTACAAATTTAATTTCATTAAACAACACTTACAAGATTAAACTATTTATGTAGTAATTAACTGTAATTTTTATTAGAATGCTTTATTCCCTATGCACACTAAAAATATTTTAGTAGAACAAAACAATTAAAATCATTTATGCACCAAGAATGTTTATATCATAAACTATGCTACCAATATAACATTTCACTTGTTAATTGAGCCTGCTGAAAAACAAAAAATTCAAATTTGAATACATCTGTTTAACATGACAAGTTAATTATTTTACACTCCAGCTAATAATGTTCACACTGAGTATTTCCAATGACTGGGAAATATACACACATATACATACAAAATCATCAACTGACTTACCAGAATAAGCTTTCCATCTCATATGAGAAATTCCTGTTACGTATGAGATGAATATTCTGACTATACAAATTAGACATTTTCAAAAGAACTCTGAGCAAGTTCCTACAGGATTTCACTAACAAAGTGCCTGCATGTTGCAAAAATATATTTTTTAAAATGCAGAGGTTTACCCAGAATATGTTAAGTAATGTACTATGGGATGGAAACCATCAAGTATTCATCAATATAAATTCCTTCCAAAACAATAAAAATAGATTAAGCAACTTGTATATCTGAATTTTAGTAAAATATCATTCATGAAACAACTATTCCTACTGTTGTGTGTACTTTATTTTTTGTCATTTAAAGCTTA